>NW_027133937.1:0-62883 GCF_037392515.1 Haliotis asinina
ATTTGACATTTAATGTAATAGCAACATTATTTTCAGCTTGCAGAATGCCTGTTGATGAATGGGAGGTGTGTATGCACACATACAGCAGAAACAGAAGCCTTCACATCCAATGTGGTATTTCGACAAGCCGGTCTGAAGTCTGTTGTTGACTGCGTCTAATCAAGCACACACCCTTTTCTTCGATATGCCTTACCACCTTGTATCAGTTGCAGTACTTGGATATATAGGTACATACAGTACATTTAAGTACCCCAGTCCAGTTAAAACACCACAATGTCTGACTGGTAACTTCCACCACTCGGTCAGCATCATCCATTAGAGGTTTCTGACCATGCTCTCTTAATGCCTCACTGTGCAGTATTTCTTTTTGCCAGACATGAATTAACTGCTGTACATGAACCCAAGAAGTTGATTAGATGTAAATAATAACAACTGACCCTTGTAGAATGGGTCTGACCACAAATTTTATTGACATGAGAGTGTGTGATGTCTTTAAATTATCTCCCTTGTTTACCCATAGACAATATGTGTTCTTGTCACCCAGTAACCCATAAATTATTGCAGAGAAACACTGTTTTTAGCTGATACTGTCAAATACTGTTAACTCTGAATAGAAATATTCAGTTTTGGGCAGGTTAACCAATCAATTTCCAAAATTATGAGGATATTTTCACTTTGTACCCTGTAAACTGGCTTATACATGAAACTGTCAAGTCTAACAACCTCAAAACAATACACAGTAAATAGTTTTGATTTCCTGGAAGTTTTTTAAAGTCTTAGCTTGAAGAATCAATAGATTCAAGCATAAGTTCCTATCATGCTGTGGTCTAAAAGTGACTTCATCTGTTTAAGGGGTCATTTGCCTTGATCGACGAACAGGCGGCAGGGTACTCTGATCAGTGTTCCAGACAGCTAGGCATTATGCATCTCCTCACTTAATACTTTCTGACAAACTTCATCAACCAGCCTTACATATGTCAAGATGCTAAAGCTGCTTAGTGTGAAATCTCTCCAATTTCTGGCCTGTATTCCATGATTTTGGTCTTTCAAAATATATTCTGGGTTGATATGATCTAGGCAGCCCCAGTCATGTATGGAATCAACCCATGACCCCCTTCTTTTGTGAAATAGGAGTAAACTCCCATGGTATATACATGATTTGAAAACTTTCTCTATGAAAGCAGAAATGCATTTTTGCAAAGCTTTGATGAAGTATACATGATGTAACTCTTACACCTCTATCAGTGCAGCAAATCTCTTTATTCTTTTGCCATAAAAGATATGTTGGACAGAAAAAAATATTGAGGTTTCATGCAGTTTTATTTTTTTTCTGAGAAGTTACATGTATATACAGTACATAAATCACAGATTGGCCTAGTGCAGATGCAGACCATTTTTTCTACAGGTTCCACTACACTATATCAGTATCACATGCTGCCCGAGCGAGGACCGTATGGAAACAACTCAAACGGACAGAGGCCTGTGACAGCTGTGATTGGATGAAATAGTGTAAGATGTGTATGTGTTTTAAAAGCACATCCACCCTGTTATTAAAATTGACCACAATTTTAAGTATTTAGTGCTGTCATTTTTATCACCATGGGTTATGCCTATGTGTGTACATATATTTGGAAGTAGGTGACATTCGGTGCGGAGCTGGGGGTTGATGTGTTCCGCTTCCTGTGCTTGGCAAATGTGCCGGACAAGTTGGCCACAACTTGTGTTTTATTGTAGCTTAGAGGCCAGACTGTGCCCATGTGTACATGGAATGGCTGTTGATAGCCTGGATATTTTTTAAAAAAATATAAGGTTACTATAGAAGTCTATGGGAAAACATTTGGTGTTGTGTAACCTGTAGGGTTCGAGCACATTTCAGTAAGTCATACTTTACATGCCTTCCTGTGTTTATTTCACCATGGAAACAAGTCAGTATTAATGTGGAGGCAAATTTAAAGGTGATGGGAGTAAAGATAGGGTTGTTTTGAGTGGAATAGATTGTTCTAGTGTTGTGAATATGAACGTTGCTTCGTTTTGAGGCCCAACAGTGGTAATAGACCCCTATGGTGAGTTCTACCCTTGATTAATGGTTACCTGCTTCTGAATTTGTTGGAACTGATGAATTTGACAACAAAGTAAGCCGAAATAAACACTATTATAACAATGTGAGTGTCTGAGGTAATCCCCTGAGGGTCAAATTAAAGTTAAATGATGATAAAATCATGAAATATGATCACTGGACAGCTGAACATGTCACAAACCCTTGTTTTAAATGTAAACACTGAAGCATATGGTCAATTCTTTCTGTCTGACCCCTTTTGCATGTGAATCAACTTAATTTTCTTTCCTTTTTTAAAAAAAAATCCCCCTTTTTAACACATATGACTTTCAAAATTATTTTTTGTTTTATCTACAACTGTCTCATTGCTGTTTTGGATTTTATGATTTGACATTTAATGTAATAGCAACATTATTTTCAGCTTGCAGAATGCCTGTTGATGAATGGGAGGTGTGTATGCACACATACAGCAGAAACAGAAGCCTTCACATCCAATGTGGTATTTCGACAAGCCGGTCTGAAGTCTGTTGTTGACTGCGTCTAATCAAGCACACACCCTTTTCTTCGATATGCCTTACCACCTTGTATCAGTTGCAGTACTTGGATATATAGGTACATACAGTACATTTAAGTACCCCAGTCCAGTTAAAACACCACAATGTCTGACTGGTAACTTCCACCACTCGGTCAGCATCATCCATTAGAGGTTTCTGACCATGCTCTCTTAATGCCTCACTGTGCAGTATTTCTTTTTGCCAGACATGAATTAACTGCTGTACATGAACCCAAGAAGTTGATTAGATGTAAATAATAACAACTGACCCTTGTAGAATGGGTCTGACCACAAATTTTATTGACATGAGAGTGTGTGATGTCTTTAAATTATCTCCCTTGTTTACCCATAGACAATATGTGTTCTTGTCACCCAGTAACCCATAAATTATTGCAGAGAAACACTGTTTTTAGCTGATACTGTCAAATACTGTTAACTCTGAATAGAAATATTCAGTTTTGGGCAGGTTAACCAATCAATTTCCAAAATTATGAGGATATTTTCACTTTGTACCCTGTAAACTGGCTTATACATGAAACTGTCAAGTCTAACAACCTCAAAACAATACACAGTAAATAGTTTTGATTTCCTGGAAGTTTTTTAAAGTCTTAGCTTGAAGAATCAATAGATTCAAGCATAAGTTCCTATCATGCTGTGGTCTAAAAGTGACTTCATCTGTTTAAGGGGTCATTTGCCTTGATCGACGAACAGGCGGCAGGGTACTCTGATCAGTGTTCCAGACAGCTAGGCATTATGCATCTCCTCACTTAATACTTTCTGACAAACTTCATCAACCAGCCTTACATATGTCAAGATGCTAAAGCTGCTTAGTGTGAAATCTCTCCAATTTCTGGCCTGTATTCCATGATTTTGGTCTTTCAAAATATATTCTGGGTTGATATGATCTAGGCAGCCCCAGTCATGTATGGAATCAACCCATGACCCCCTTCTTTTGTGAAATAGGAGTAAACTCCCATGGTATATACATGATTTGAAAACTTTCTCTATGAAAGCAGAAATGCATTTTTGCAAAGCTTTGATGAAGTATACATGATGTAACTCTTACACCTCTATCAGTGCAGCAAATCTCTTTATTCTTTTGCCATAAAAGATATGTTGGACAGAAAAAAATATTGAGGTTTCATGCAGTTTTATTTTTTTTCTGAGAAGTTACATGTATATACAGTACATAAATCACAGATTGGCCTAGTGCAGATGCAGACCATTTTTTCTACAGGTTCCACTACACTATATCAGTATCACATGCTGCCCGAGCGAGGACCGTATGGAAACAACTCAAACGGACAGAGGCCTGTGACAGCTGTGATTGGATGAAATAGTGTAAGATGTGTATGTGTTTTAAAAGCACATCCACCCTGTTATTAAAATTGACCACAATTTTAAGTATTTAGTGCTGTCATTTTTATCACCATGGGTTATGCCTATGTGTGTACATATATTTGGAAGTAGGTGACATTCGGTGCGGAGCTGGGGGTTGATGTGTTCCGCTTCCTGTGCTTGGCAAATGTGCCGGACAAGTTGGCCACAACTTGTGTTTTATTGTAGCTTAGAGGCCAGACTGTGCCCATGTGTACATGGAATGGCTGTTGATAGCCTGGATATTTTTTAAAAAAATATAAGGTTACTATAGAAGTCTATGGGAAAACATTTGGTGTTGTGTAACCTGTAGGGTTCGAGCACATTTCAGTAAGTCATACTTTACATGCCTTCCTGTGTTTATTTCACCATGGAAACAAGTCAGTATTAATGTGGAGGCAAATTTAAAGGTGATGGGAGTAAAGATAGGGTTGTTTTGAGTGGAATAGATTGTTCTAGTGTTGTGAATATGAACGTTGCTTCGTTTTGAGGCCCAACAGTGGTAATAGACCCCTATGGTGAGTTCTACCCTTGATTAATGGTTACCTGCTTCTGAATTTGTTGGAACTGATGAATTTGACAACAAAGTAAGCCGAAATAAACACTATTATAACAATGTGAGTGTCTGAGGTAATCCCCTGAGGGTCAAATTAAAGTTAAATGATGATAAAATCATGAAATATGATCACTGGACAGCTGAACATGTCACAAACCCTTGTTTTAAATGTAAACACTGAAGCATATGGTCAATTCTTTCTGTCTGACCCCTTTTGCATGTGAATCAACTTAATTTTCTTTCCTTTTTTAAAAAAAAATCCCCCTTTTTAACACATATGACTTTCAAAATTATTTTTTGTTTTATCTACAACTGTCTCATTGCTGTTTTGGATTTTATGATTTGACATTTAATGTAATAGCAACATTATTTTCAGCTTGCAGAATGCCTGTTGATGAATGGGAGGTGTGTATGCACACATACAGCAGAAACAGAAGCCTTCACATCCAATGTGGTATTTCGACAAGCCGGTCTGAAGTCTGTTGTTGACTGCGTCTAATCAAGCACACACCCTTTTCTTCGATATGCCTTACCACCTTGTATCAGTTGCAGTACTTGGATATATAGGTACATACAGTACATTTAAGTACCCCAGTCCAGTTAAAACACCACAATGTCTGACTGGTAACTTCCACCACTCGGTCAGCATCATCCATTAGAGGTTTCTGACCATGCTCTCTTAATGCCTCACTGTGCAGTATTTCTTTTTGCCAGACATGAATTAACTGCTGTACATGAACCCAAGAAGTTGATTAGATGTAAATAATAACAACTGACCCTTGTAGAATGGGTCTGACCACAAATTTTATTGACATGAGAGTGTGTGATGTCTTTAAATTATCTCCCTTGTTTACCCATAGACAATATGTGTTCTTGTCACCCAGTAACCCATAAATTATTGCAGAGAAACACTGTTTTTAGCTGATACTGTCAAATACTGTTAACTCTGAATAGAAATATTCAGTTTTGGGCAGGTTAACCAATCAATTTCCAAAATTATGAGGATATTTTCACTTTGTACCCTGTAAACTGGCTTATACATGAAACTGTCAAGTCTAACAACCTCAAAACAATACACAGTAAATAGTTTTGATTTCCTGGAAGTTTTTTAAAGTCTTAGCTTGAAGAATCAATAGATTCAAGCATAAGTTCCTATCATGCTGTGGTCTAAAAGTGACTTCATCTGTTTAAGGGGTCATTTGCCTTGATCGACGAACAGGCGGCAGGGTACTCTGATCAGTGTTCCAGACAGCTAGGCATTATGCATCTCCTCACTTAATACTTTCTGACAAACTTCATCAACCAGCCTTACATATGTCAAGATGCTAAAGCTGCTTAGTGTGAAATCTCTCCAATTTCTGGCCTGTATTCCATGATTTTGGTCTTTCAAAATATATTCTGGGTTGATATGATCTAGGCAGCCCCAGTCATGTATGGAATCAACCCATGACCCCCTTCTTTTGTGAAATAGGAGTAAACTCCCATGGTATATACATGATTTGAAAACTTTCTCTATGAAAGCAGAAATGCATTTTTGCAAAGCTTTGATGAAGTATACATGATGTAACTCTTACACCTCTATCAGTGCAGCAAATCTCTTTATTCTTTTGCCATAAAAGATATGTTGGACAGAAAAAAATATTGAGGTTTCATGCAGTTTTATTTTTTTTCTGAGAAGTTACATGTATATACAGTACATAAATCACAGATTGGCCTAGTGCAGATGCAGACCATTTTTTCTACAGGTTCCACTACACTATATCAGTATCACATGCTGCCCGAGCGAGGACCGTATGGAAACAACTCAAACGGACAGAGGCCTGTGACAGCTGTGATTGGATGAAATAGTGTAAGATGTGTATGTGTTTTAAAAGCACATCCACCCTGTTATTAAAATTGACCACAATTTTAAGTATTTAGTGCTGTCATTTTTATCACCATGGGTTATGCCTATGTGTGTACATATATTTGGAAGTAGGTGACATTCGGTGCGGAGCTGGGGGTTGATGTGTTCCGCTTCCTGTGCTTGGCAAATGTGCCGGACAAGTTGGCCACAACTTGTGTTTTATTGTAGCTTAGAGGCCAGACTGTGCCCATGTGTACATGGAATGGCTGTTGATAGCCTGGATATTTTTTAAAAAAATATAAGGTTACTATAGAAGTCTATGGGAAAACATTTGGTGTTGTGTAACCTGTAGGGTTCGAGCACATTTCAGTAAGTCATACTTTACATGCCTTCCTGTGTTTATTTCACCATGGAAACAAGTCAGTATTAATGTGGAGGCAAATTTAAAGGTGATGGGAGTAAAGATAGGGTTGTTTTGAGTGGAATAGATTGTTCTAGTGTTGTGAATATGAACGTTGCTTCGTTTTGAGGCCCAACAGTGGTAATAGACCCCTATGGTGAGTTCTACCCTTGATTAATGGTTACCTGCTTCTGAATTTGTTGGAACTGATGAATTTGACAACAAAGTAAGCCGAAATAAACACTATTATAACAATGTGAGTGTCTGAGGTAATCCCCTGAGGGTCAAATTAAAGTTAAATGATGATAAAATCATGAAATATGATCACTGGACAGCTGAACATGTCACAAACCCTTGTTTTAAATGTAAACACTGAAGCATATGGTCAATTCTTTCTGTCTGACCCCTTTTGCATGTGAATCAACTTAATTTTCTTTCCTTTTTTAAAAAAAAATCCCCCTTTTTAACACATATGACTTTCAAAATTATTTTTTGTTTTATCTACAACTGTCTCATTGCTGTTTTGGATTTTATGATTTGACATTTAATGTAATAGCAACATTATTTTCAGCTTGCAGAATGCCTGTTGATGAATGGGAGGTGTGTATGCACACATACAGCAGAAACAGAAGCCTTCACATCCAATGTGGTATTTCGACAAGCCGGTCTGAAGTCTGTTGTTGACTGCGTCTAATCAAGCACACACCCTTTTCTTCGATATGCCTTACCACCTTGTATCAGTTGCAGTACTTGGATATATAGGTACATACAGTACATTTAAGTACCCCAGTCCAGTTAAAACACCACAATGTCTGACTGGTAACTTCCACCACTCGGTCAGCATCATCCATTAGAGGTTTCTGACCATGCTCTCTTAATGCCTCACTGTGCAGTATTTCTTTTTGCCAGACATGAATTAACTGCTGTACATGAACCCAAGAAGTTGATTAGATGTAAATAATAACAACTGACCCTTGTAGAATGGGTCTGACCACAAATTTTATTGACATGAGAGTGTGTGATGTCTTTAAATTATCTCCCTTGTTTACCCATAGACAATATGTGTTCTTGTCACCCAGTAACCCATAAATTATTGCAGAGAAACACTGTTTTTAGCTGATACTGTCAAATACTGTTAACTCTGAATAGAAATATTCAGTTTTGGGCAGGTTAACCAATCAATTTCCAAAATTATGAGGATATTTTCACTTTGTACCCTGTAAACTGGCTTATACATGAAACTGTCAAGTCTAACAACCTCAAAACAATACACAGTAAATAGTTTTGATTTCCTGGAAGTTTTTTAAAGTCTTAGCTTGAAGAATCAATAGATTCAAGCATAAGTTCCTATCATGCTGTGGTCTAAAAGTGACTTCATCTGTTTAAGGGGTCATTTGCCTTGATCGACGAACAGGCGGCAGGGTACTCTGATCAGTGTTCCAGACAGCTAGGCATTATGCATCTCCTCACTTAATACTTTCTGACAAACTTCATCAACCAGCCTTACATATGTCAAGATGCTAAAGCTGCTTAGTGTGAAATCTCTCCAATTTCTGGCCTGTATTCCATGATTTTGGTCTTTCAAAATATATTCTGGGTTGATATGATCTAGGCAGCCCCAGTCATGTATGGAATCAACCCATGACCCCCTTCTTTTGTGAAATAGGAGTAAACTCCCATGGTATATACATGATTTGAAAACTTTCTCTATGAAAGCAGAAATGCATTTTTGCAAAGCTTTGATGAAGTATACATGATGTAACTCTTACACCTCTATCAGTGCAGCAAATCTCTTTATTCTTTTGCCATAAAAGATATGTTGGACAGAAAAAAATATTGAGGTTTCATGCAGTTTTATTTTTTTTCTGAGAAGTTACATGTATATACAGTACATAAATCACAGATTGGCCTAGTGCAGATGCAGACCATTTTTTCTACAGGTTCCACTACACTATATCAGTATCACATGCTGCCCGAGCGAGGACCGTATGGAAACAACTCAAACGGACAGAGGCCTGTGACAGCTGTGATTGGATGAAATAGTGTAAGATGTGTATGTGTTTTAAAAGCACATCCACCCTGTTATTAAAATTGACCACAATTTTAAGTATTTAGTGCTGTCATTTTTATCACCATGGGTTATGCCTATGTGTGTACATATATTTGGAAGTAGGTGACATTCGGTGCGGAGCTGGGGGTTGATGTGTTCCGCTTCCTGTGCTTGGCAAATGTGCCGGACAAGTTGGCCACAACTTGTGTTTTATTGTAGCTTAGAGGCCAGACTGTGCCCATGTGTACATGGAATGGCTGTTGATAGCCTGGATATTTTTTAAAAAAATATAAGGTTACTATAGAAGTCTATGGGAAAACATTTGGTGTTGTGTAACCTGTAGGGTTCGAGCACATTTCAGTAAGTCATACTTTACATGCCTTCCTGTGTTTATTTCACCATGGAAACAAGTCAGTATTAATGTGGAGGCAAATTTAAAGGTGATGGGAGTAAAGATAGGGTTGTTTTGAGTGGAATAGATTGTTCTAGTGTTGTGAATATGAACGTTGCTTCGTTTTGAGGCCCAACAGTGGTAATAGACCCCTATGGTGAGTTCTACCCTTGATTAATGGTTACCTGCTTCTGAATTTGTTGGAACTGATGAATTTGACAACAAAGTAAGCCGAAATAAACACTATTATAACAATGTGAGTGTCTGAGGTAATCCCCTGAGGGTCAAATTAAAGTTAAATGATGATAAAATCATGAAATATGATCACTGGACAGCTGAACATGTCACAAACCCTTGTTTTAAATGTAAACACTGAAGCATATGGTCAATTCTTTCTGTCTGACCCCTTTTGCATGTGAATCAACTTAATTTTCTTTCCTTTTTTAAAAAAAAATCCCCCTTTTTAACACATATGACTTTCAAAATTATTTTTTGTTTTATCTACAACTGTCTCATTGCTGTTTTGGATTTTATGATTTGACATTTAATGTAATAGCAACATTATTTTCAGCTTGCAGAATGCCTGTTGATGAATGGGAGGTGTGTATGCACACATACAGCAGAAACAGAAGCCTTCACATCCAATGTGGTATTTCGACAAGCCGGTCTGAAGTCTGTTGTTGACTGCGTCTAATCAAGCACACACCCTTTTCTTCGATATGCCTTACCACCTTGTATCAGTTGCAGTACTTGGATATATAGGTACATACAGTACATTTAAGTACCCCAGTCCAGTTAAAACACCACAATGTCTGACTGGTAACTTCCACCACTCGGTCAGCATCATCCATTAGAGGTTTCTGACCATGCTCTCTTAATGCCTCACTGTGCAGTATTTCTTTTTGCCAGACATGAATTAACTGCTGTACATGAACCCAAGAAGTTGATTAGATGTAAATAATAACAACTGACCCTTGTAGAATGGGTCTGACCACAAATTTTATTGACATGAGAGTGTGTGATGTCTTTAAATTATCTCCCTTGTTTACCCATAGACAATATGTGTTCTTGTCACCCAGTAACCCATAAATTATTGCAGAGAAACACTGTTTTTAGCTGATACTGTCAAATACTGTTAACTCTGAATAGAAATATTCAGTTTTGGGCAGGTTAACCAATCAATTTCCAAAATTATGAGGATATTTTCACTTTGTACCCTGTAAACTGGCTTATACATGAAACTGTCAAGTCTAACAACCTCAAAACAATACACAGTAAATAGTTTTGATTTCCTGGAAGTTTTTTAAAGTCTTAGCTTGAAGAATCAATAGATTCAAGCATAAGTTCCTATCATGCTGTGGTCTAAAAGTGACTTCATCTGTTTAAGGGGTCATTTGCCTTGATCGACGAACAGGCGGCAGGGTACTCTGATCAGTGTTCCAGACAGCTAGGCATTATGCATCTCCTCACTTAATACTTTCTGACAAACTTCATCAACCAGCCTTACATATGTCAAGATGCTAAAGCTGCTTAGTGTGAAATCTCTCCAATTTCTGGCCTGTATTCCATGATTTTGGTCTTTCAAAATATATTCTGGGTTGATATGATCTAGGCAGCCCCAGTCATGTATGGAATCAACCCATGACCCCCTTCTTTTGTGAAATAGGAGTAAACTCCCATGGTATATACATGATTTGAAAACTTTCTCTATGAAAGCAGAAATGCATTTTTGCAAAGCTTTGATGAAGTATACATGATGTAACTCTTACACCTCTATCAGTGCAGCAAATCTCTTTATTCTTTTGCCATAAAAGATATGTTGGACAGAAAAAAATATTGAGGTTTCATGCAGTTTTATTTTTTTTCTGAGAAGTTACATGTATATACAGTACATAAATCACAGATTGGCCTAGTGCAGATGCAGACCATTTTTTCTACAGGTTCCACTACACTATATCAGTATCACATGCTGCCCGAGCGAGGACCGTATGGAAACAACTCAAACGGACAGAGGCCTGTGACAGCTGTGATTGGATGAAATAGTGTAAGATGTGTATGTGTTTTAAAAGCACATCCACCCTGTTATTAAAATTGACCACAATTTTAAGTATTTAGTGCTGTCATTTTTATCACCATGGGTTATGCCTATGTGTGTACATATATTTGGAAGTAGGTGACATTCGGTGCGGAGCTGGGGGTTGATGTGTTCCGCTTCCTGTGCTTGGCAAATGTGCCGGACAAGTTGGCCACAACTTGTGTTTTATTGTAGCTTAGAGGCCAGACTGTGCCCATGTGTACATGGAATGGCTGTTGATAGCCTGGATATTTTTTAAAAAAATATAAGGTTACTATAGAAGTCTATGGGAAAACATTTGGTGTTGTGTAACCTGTAGGGTTCGAGCACATTTCAGTAAGTCATACTTTACATGCCTTCCTGTGTTTATTTCACCATGGAAACAAGTCAGTATTAATGTGGAGGCAAATTTAAAGGTGATGGGAGTAAAGATAGGGTTGTTTTGAGTGGAATAGATTGTTCTAGTGTTGTGAATATGAACGTTGCTTCGTTTTGAGGCCCAACAGTGGTAATAGACCCCTATGGTGAGTTCTACCCTTGATTAATGGTTACCTGCTTCTGAATTTGTTGGAACTGATGAATTTGACAACAAAGTAAGCCGAAATAAACACTATTATAACAATGTGAGTGTCTGAGGTAATCCCCTGAGGGTCAAATTAAAGTTAAATGATGATAAAATCATGAAATATGATCACTGGACAGCTGAACATGTCACAAACCCTTGTTTTAAATGTAAACACTGAAGCATATGGTCAATTCTTTCTGTCTGACCCCTTTTGCATGTGAATCAACTTAATTTTCTTTCCTTTTTTAAAAAAAAATCCCCCTTTTTAACACATATGACTTTCAAAATTATTTTTTGTTTTATCTACAACTGTCTCATTGCTGTTTTGGATTTTATGATTTGACATTTAATGTAATAGCAACATTATTTTCAGCTTGCAGAATGCCTGTTGATGAATGGGAGGTGTGTATGCACACATACAGCAGAAACAGAAGCCTTCACATCCAATGTGGTATTTCGACAAGCCGGTCTGAAGTCTGTTGTTGACTGCGTCTAATCAAGCACACACCCTTTTCTTCGATATGCCTTACCACCTTGTATCAGTTGCAGTACTTGGATATATAGGTACATACAGTACATTTAAGTACCCCAGTCCAGTTAAAACACCACAATGTCTGACTGGTAACTTCCACCACTCGGTCAGCATCATCCATTAGAGGTTTCTGACCATGCTCTCTTAATGCCTCACTGTGCAGTATTTCTTTTTGCCAGACATGAATTAACTGCTGTACATGAACCCAAGAAGTTGATTAGATGTAAATAATAACAACTGACCCTTGTAGAATGGGTCTGACCACAAATTTTATTGACATGAGAGTGTGTGATGTCTTTAAATTATCTCCCTTGTTTACCCATAGACAATATGTGTTCTTGTCACCCAGTAACCCATAAATTATTGCAGAGAAACACTGTTTTTAGCTGATACTGTCAAATACTGTTAACTCTGAATAGAAATATTCAGTTTTGGGCAGGTTAACCAATCAATTTCCAAAATTATGAGGATATTTTCACTTTGTACCCTGTAAACTGGCTTATACATGAAACTGTCAAGTCTAACAACCTCAAAACAATACACAGTAAATAGTTTTGATTTCCTGGAAGTTTTTTAAAGTCTTAGCTTGAAGAATCAATAGATTCAAGCATAAGTTCCTATCATGCTGTGGTCTAAAAGTGACTTCATCTGTTTAAGGGGTCATTTGCCTTGATCGACGAACAGGCGGCAGGGTACTCTGATCAGTGTTCCAGACAGCTAGGCATTATGCATCTCCTCACTTAATACTTTCTGACAAACTTCATCAACCAGCCTTACATATGTCAAGATGCTAAAGCTGCTTAGTGTGAAATCTCTCCAATTTCTGGCCTGTATTCCATGATTTTGGTCTTTCAAAATATATTCTGGGTTGATATGATCTAGGCAGCCCCAGTCATGTATGGAATCAACCCATGACCCCCTTCTTTTGTGAAATAGGAGTAAACTCCCATGGTATATACATGATTTGAAAACTTTCTCTATGAAAGCAGAAATGCATTTTTGCAAAGCTTTGATGAAGTATACATGATGTAACTCTTACACCTCTATCAGTGCAGCAAATCTCTTTATTCTTTTGCCATAAAAGATATGTTGGACAGAAAAAAATATTGAGGTTTCATGCAGTTTTATTTTTTTTCTGAGAAGTTACATGTATATACAGTACATAAATCACAGATTGGCCTAGTGCAGATGCAGACCATTTTTTCTACAGGGTTCGAGCACATTTCAGTAAGTCATACTTTACATGCCTTCCTGTGTTTATTTCACCATGGAAACAAGTCAGTATTAATGTGGAGGCAAATTTAAAGGTGATGGGAGTAAAGATAGGGTTGTTTTGAGTGGAATAGATTGTTCTAGTGTTGTGAATATGAACGTTGCTTCGTTTTGAGGCCCAACAGTGGTAATAGACCCCTATGGTGAGTTCTACCCTTGATTAATGGTTACCTGCTTCTGAATTTGTTGGAACTGATGAATTTGACAACAAAGTAAGCCGAAATAAACACTATTATAACAATGTGAGTGTCTGAGGTAATCCCCTGAGGGTCAAATTAAAGTTAAATGATGATAAAATCATGAAATATGATCACTGGACAGCTGAACATGTCACAAACCCTTGTTTTAAATGTAAACACTGAAGCATATGGTCAATTCTTTCTGTCTGACCCCTTTTGCATGTGAATCAACTTAATTTTCTTTCCTTTTTTAAAAAAAAATCCCCCTTTTTAACACATATGACTTTCAAAATTATTTTTTGTTTTATCTACAACTGTCTCATTGCTGTTTTGGATTTTATGATTTGACATTTAATGTAATAGCAACATTATTTTCAGCTTGCAGAATGCCTGTTGATGAATGGGAGGTGTGTATGCACACATACAGCAGAAACAGAAGCCTTCACATCCAATGTGGTATTTCGACAAGCCGGTCTGAAGTCTGTTGTTGACTGCGTCTAATCAAGCACACACCCTTTTCTTCGATATGCCTTACCACCTTGTATCAGTTGCAGTACTTGGATATATAGGTACATACAGTACATTTAAGTACCCCAGTCCAGTTAAAACACCACAATGTCTGACTGGTAACTTCCACCACTCGGTCAGCATCATCCATTAGAGGTTTCTGACCATGCTCTCTTAATGCCTCACTGTGCAGTATTTCTTTTTGCCAGACATGAATTAACTGCTGTACATGAACCCAAGAAGTTGATTAGATGTAAATAATAACAACTGACCCTTGTAGAATGGGTCTGACCACAAATTTTATTGACATGAGAGTGTGTGATGTCTTTAAATTATCTCCCTTGTTTACCCATAGACAATATGTGTTCTTGTCACCCAGTAACCCATAAATTATTGCAGAGAAACACTGTTTTTAGCTGATACTGTCAAATACTGTTAACTCTGAATAGAAATATTCAGTTTTGGGCAGGTTAACCAATCAATTTCCAAAATTATGAGGATATTTTCACTTTGTACCCTGTAAACTGGCTTATACATGAAACTGTCAAGTCTAACAACCTCAAAACAATACACAGTAAATAGTTTTGATTTCCTGGAAGTTTTTTAAAGTCTTAGCTTGAAGAATCAATAGATTCAAGCATAAGTTCCTATCATGCTGTGGTCTAAAAGTGACTTCATCTGTTTAAGGGGTCATTTGCCTTGATCGACGAACAGGCGGCAGGGTACTCTGATCAGTGTTCCAGACAGCTAGGCATTATGCATCTCCTCACTTAATACTTTCTGACAAACTTCATCAACCAGCCTTACATATGTCAAGATGCTAAAGCTGCTTAGTGTGAAATCTCTCCAATTTCTGGCCTGTATTCCATGATTTTGGTCTTTCAAAATATATTCTGGGTTGATATGATCTAGGCAGCCCCAGTCATGTATGGAATCAACCCATGACCCCCTTCTTTTGTGAAATAGGAGTAAACTCCCATGGTATATACATGATTTGAAAACTTTCTCTATGAAAGCAGAAATGCATTTTTGCAAAGCTTTGATGAAGTATACATGATGTAACTCTTACACCTCTATCAGTGCAGCAAATCTCTTTATTCTTTTGCCATAAAAGATATGTTGGACAGAAAAAAATATTGAGGTTTCATGCAGTTTTATTTTTTTTCTGAGAAGTTACATGTATATACAGTACATAAATCACAGATTGGCCTAGTGCAGATGCAGACCATTTTTTCTACAGGTTCCACTACACTATATCAGTATCACATGCTGCCCGAGCGAGGACCGTATGGAAACAACTCAAACGGACAGAGGCCTGTGACAGCTGTGATTGGATGAAATAGTGTAAGATGTGTATGTGTTTTAAAAGCACATCCACCCTGTTATTAAAATTGACCACAATTTTAAGTATTTAGTGCTGTCATTTTTATCACCATGGGTTATGCCTATGTGTGTACATATATTTGGAAGTAGGTGACATTCGGTGCGGAGCTGGGGGTTGATGTGTTCCGCTTCCTGTGCTTGGCAAATGTGCCGGACAAGTTGGCCACAACTTGTGTTTTATTGTAGCTTAGAGGCCAGACTGTGCCCATGTGTACATGGAATGGCTGTTGATAGCCTGGATATTTTTTAAAAAAATATAAGGTTACTATAGAAGTCTATGGGAAAACATTTGGTGTTGTGTAACCTGTAGGGTTCGAGCACATTTCAGTAAGTCATACTTTACATGCCTTCCTGTGTTTATTTCACCATGGAAACAAGTCAGTATTAATGTGGAGGCAAATTTAAAGGTGATGGGAGTAAAGATAGGGTTGTTTTGAGTGGAATAGATTGTTCTAGTGTTGTGAATATGAACGTTGCTTCGTTTTGAGGCCCAACAGTGGTAATAGACCCCTATGGTGAGTTCTACCCTTGATTAATGGTTACCTGCTTCTGAATTTGTTGGAACTGATGAATTTGACAACAAAGTAAGCCGAAATAAACACTATTATAACAATGTGAGTGTCTGAGGTAATCCCCTGAGGGTCAAATTAAAGTTAAATGATGATAAAATCATGAAATATGATCACTGGACAGCTGAACATGTCACAAACCCTTGTTTTAAATGTAAACACTGAAGCATATGGTCAATTCTTTCTGTCTGACCCCTTTTGCATGTGAATCAACTTAATTTTCTTTCCTTTTTTAAAAAAAAATCCCCCTTTTTAACACATATGACTTTCAAAATTATTTTTTGTTTTATCTACAACTGTCTCATTGCTGTTTTGGATTTTATGATTTGACATTTAATGTAATAGCAACATTATTTTCAGCTTGCAGAATGCCTGTTGATGAATGGGAGGTGTGTATGCACACATACAGCAGAAACAGAAGCCTTCACATCCAATGTGGTATTTCGACAAGCCGGTCTGAAGTCTGTTGTTGACTGCGTCTAATCAAGCACACACCCTTTTCTTCGATATGCCTTACCACCTTGTATCAGTTGCAGTACTTGGATATATAGGTACATACAGTACATTTAAGTACCCCAGTCCAGTTAAAACACCACAATGTCTGACTGGTAACTTCCACCACTCGGTCAGCATCATCCATTAGAGGTTTCTGACCATGCTCTCTTAATGCCTCACTGTGCAGTATTTCTTTTTGCCAGACATGAATTAACTGCTGTACATGAACCCAAGAAGTTGATTAGATGTAAATAATAACAACTGACCCTTGTAGAATGGGTCTGACCACAAATTTTATTGACATGAGAGTGTGTGATGTCTTTAAATTATCTCCCTTGTTTACCCATAGACAATATGTGTTCTTGTCACCCAGTAACCCATAAATTATTGCAGAGAAACACTGTTTTTAGCTGATACTGTCAAATACTGTTAACTCTGAATAGAAATATTCAGTTTTGGGCAGGTTAACCAATCAATTTCCAAAATTATGAGGATATTTTCACTTTGTACCCTGTAAACTGGCTTATACATGAAACTGTCAAGTCTAACAACCTCAAAACAATACACAGTAAATAGTTTTGATTTCCTGGAAGTTTTTTAAAGTCTTAGCTTGAAGAATCAATAGATTCAAGCATAAGTTCCTATCATGCTGTGGTCTAAAAGTGACTTCATCTGTTTAAGGGGTCATTTGCCTTGATCGACGAACAGGCGGCAGGGTACTCTGATCAGTGTTCCAGACAGCTAGGCATTATGCATCTCCTCACTTAATACTTTCTGACAAACTTCATCAACCAGCCTTACATATGTCAAGATGCTAAAGCTGCTTAGTGTGAAATCTCTCCAATTTCTGGCCTGTATTCCATGATTTTGGTCTTTCAAAATATATTCTGGGTTGATATGATCTAGGCAGCCCCAGTCATGTATGGAATCAACCCATGACCCCCTTCTTTTGTGAAATAGGAGTAAACTCCCATGGTATATACATGATTTGAAAACTTTCTCTATGAAAGCAGAAATGCATTTTTGCAAAGCTTTGATGAAGTATACATGATGTAACTCTTACACCTCTATCAGTGCAGCAAATCTCTTTATTCTTTTGCCATAAAAGATATGTTGGACAGAAAAAAATATTGAGGTTTCATGCAGTTTTATTTTTTTTCTGAGAAGTTACATGTATATACAGTACATAAATCACAGATTGGCCTAGTGCAGATGCAGACCATTTTTTCTACAGGTTCCACTACACTATATCAGTATCACATGCTGCCCGAGCGAGGACCGTATGGAAACAACTCAAACGGACAGAGGCCTGTGACAGCTGTGATTGGATGAAATAGTGTAAGATGTGTATGTGTTTTAAAAGCACATCCACCCTGTTATTAAAATTGACCACAATTTTAAGTATTTAGTGCTGTCATTTTTATCACCATGGGTTATGCCTATGTGTGTACATATATTTGGAAGTAGGTGACATTCGGTGCGGAGCTGGGGGTTGATGTGTTCCGCTTCCTGTGCTTGGCAAATGTGCCGGACAAGTTGGCCACAACTTGTGTTTTATTGTAGCTTAGAGGCCAGACTGTGCCCATGTGTACATGGAATGGCTGTTGATAGCCTGGATATTTTTTAAAAAAATATAAGGTTACTATAGAAGTCTATGGGAAAACATTTGGTGTTGTGTAACCTGTAGGGTTCGAGCACATTTCAGTAAGTCATACTTTACATGCCTTCCTGTGTTTATTTCACCATGGAAACAAGTCAGTATTAATGTGGAGGCAAATTTAAAGGTGATGGGAGTAAAGATAGGGTTGTTTTGAGTGGAATAGATTGTTCTAGTGTTGTGAATATGAACGTTGCTTCGTTTTGAGGCCCAACAGTGGTAATAGACCCCTATGGTGAGTTCTACCCTTGATTAATGGTTACCTGCTTCTGAATTTGTTGGAACTGATGAATTTGACAACAAAGTAAGCCGAAATAAACACTATTATAACAATGTGAGTGTCTGAGGTAATCCCCTGAGGGTCAAATTAAAGTTAAATGATGATAAAATCATGAAATATGATCACTGGACAGCTGAACATGTCACAAACCCTTGTTTTAAATGTAAACACTGAAGCATATGGTCAATTCTTTCTGTCTGACCCCTTTTGCATGTGAATCAACTTAATTTTCTTTCCTTTTTTAAAAAAAAATCCCCCTTTTTAACACATATGACTTTCAAAATTATTTTTTGTTTTATCTACAACTGTCTCATTGCTGTTTTGGATTTTATGATTTGACATTTAATGTAATAGCAACATTATTTTCAGCTTGCAGAATGCCTGTTGATGAATGGGAGGTGTGTATGCACACATACAGCAGAAACAGAAGCCTTCACATCCAATGTGGTATTTCGACAAGCCGGTCTGAAGTCTGTTGTTGACTGCGTCTAATCAAGCACACACCCTTTTCTTCGATATGCCTTACCACCTTGTATCAGTTGCAGTACTTGGATATATAGGTACATACAGTACATTTAAGTACCCCAGTCCAGTTAAAACACCACAATGTCTGACTGGTAACTTCCACCACTCGGTCAGCATCATCCATTAGAGGTTTCTGACCATGCTCTCTTAATGCCTCACTGTGCAGTATTTCTTTTTGCCAGACATGAATTAACTGCTGTACATGAACCCAAGAAGTTGATTAGATGTAAATAATAACAACTGACCCTTGTAGAATGGGTCTGACCACAAATTTTATTGACATGAGAGTGTGTGATGTCTTTAAATTATCTCCCTTGTTTACCCATAGACAATATGTGTTCTTGTCACCCAGTAACCCATAAATTATTGCAGAGAAACACTGTTTTTAGCTGATACTGTCAAATACTGTTAACTCTGAATAGAAATATTCAGTTTTGGGCAGGTTAACCAATCAATTTCCAAAATTATGAGGATATTTTCACTTTGTACCCTGTAAACTGGCTTATACATGAAACTGTCAAGTCTAACAACCTCAAAACAATACACAGTAAATAGTTTTGATTTCCTGGAAGTTTTTTAAAGTCTTAGCTTGAAGAATCAATAGATTCAAGCATAAGTTCCTATCATGCTGTGGTCTAAAAGTGACTTCATCTGTTTAAGGGGTCATTTGCCTTGATCGACGAACAGGCGGCAGGGTACTCTGATCAGTGTTCCAGACAGCTAGGCATTATGCATCTCCTCACTTAATACTTTCTGACAAACTTCATCAACCAGCCTTACATATGTCAAGATGCTAAAGCTGCTTAGTGTGAAATCTCTCCAATTTCTGGCCTGTATTCCATGATTTTGGTCTTTCAAAATATATTCTGGGTTGATATGATCTAGGCAGCCCCAGTCATGTATGGAATCAACCCATGACCCCCTTCTTTTGTGAAATAGGAGTAAACTCCCATGGTATATACATGATTTGAAAACTTTCTCTATGAAAGCAGAAATGCATTTTTGCAAAGCTTTGATGAAGTATACATGATGTAACTCTTACACCTCTATCAGTGCAGCAAATCTCTTTATTCTTTTGCCATAAAAGATATGTTGGACAGAAAAAAATATTGAGGTTTCATGCAGTTTTATTTTTTTTCTGAGAAGTTACATGTATATACAGTACATAAATCACAGATTGGCCTAGTGCAGATGCAGACCATTTTTTCTACATGTAGGGTTCGAGCACATTTCAGTAAGTCATACTTTACATGCCTTCCTGTGTTTATTTCACCATGGAAACAAGTCAGTATTAATGTGGAGGCAAATTTAAAGGTGATGGGAGTAAAGATAGGGTTGTTTTGAGTGGAATAGATTGTTCTAGTGTTGTGAATATGAACGTTGCTTCGTTTTGAGGCCCAACAGTGGTAATAGACCCCTATGGTGAGTTCTACCCTTGATTAATGGTTACCTGCTTCTGAATTTGTTGGAACTGATGAATTTGACAACAAAGTAAGCCGAAATAAACACTATTATAACAATGTGAGTGTCTGAGGTAATCCCCTGAGGGTCAAATTAAAGTTAAATGATGATAAAATCATGAAATATGATCACTGGACAGCTGAACATGTCACAAACCCTTGTTTTAAATGTAAACACTGAAGCATATGGTCAATTCTTTCTGTCTGACCCCTTTTGCATGTGAATCAACTTAATTTTCTTTCCTTTTTTAAAAAAAAATCCCCCTTTTTAACACATATGACTTTCAAAATTATTTTTTGTTTTATCTACAACTGTCTCATTGCTGTTTTGGATTTTATGATTTGACATTTAATGTAATAGCAACATTATTTTCAGCTTGCAGAATGCCTGTTGATGAATGGGAGGTGTGTATGCACACATACAGCAGAAACAGAAGCCTTCACATCCAATGTGGTATTTCGACAAGCCGGTCTGAAGTCTGTTGTTGACTGCGTCTAATCAAGCACACACCCTTTTCTTCGATATGCCTTACCACCTTGTATCAGTTGCAGTACTTGGATATATAGGTACATACAGTACATTTAAGTACCCCAGTCCAGTTAAAACACCACAATGTCTGACTGGTAACTTCCACCACTCGGTCAGCATCATCCATTAGAGGTTTCTGACCATGCTCTCTTAATGCCTCACTGTGCAGTATTTCTTTTTGCCAGACATGAATTAACTGCTGTACATGAACCCAAGAAGTTGATTAGATGTAAATAATAACAACTGACCCTTGTAGAATGGGTCTGACCACAAATTTTATTGACATGAGAGTGTGTGATGTCTTTAAATTATCTCCCTTGTTTACCCATAGACAATATGTGTTCTTGTCACCCAGTAACCCATAAATTATTGCAGAGAAACACTGTTTTTAGCTGATACTGTCAAATACTGTTAACTCTGAATAGAAATATTCAGTTTTGGGCAGGTTAACCAATCAATTTCCAAAATTATGAGGATATTTTCACTTTGTACCCTGTAAACTGGCTTATACATGAAACTGTCAAGTCTAACAACCTCAAAACAATACACAGTAAATAGTTTTGATTTCCTGGAAGTTTTTTAAAGTCTTAGCTTGAAGAATCAATAGATTCAAGCATAAGTTCCTATCATGCTGTGGTCTAAAAGTGACTTCATCTGTTTAAGGGGTCATTTGCCTTGATCGACGAACAGGCGGCAGGGTACTCTGATCAGTGTTCCAGACAGCTAGGCATTATGCATCTCCTCACTTAATACTTTCTGACAAACTTCATCAACCAGCCTTACATATGTCAAGATGCTAAAGCTGCTTAGTGTGAAATCTCTCCAATTTCTGGCCTGTATTCCATGATTTTGGTCTTTCAAAATATATTCTGGGTTGATATGATCTAGGCAGCCCCAGTCATGTATGGAATCAACCCATGACCCCCTTCTTTTGTGAAATAGGAGTAAACTCCCATGGTATATACATGATTTGAAAACTTTCTCTATGAAAGCAGAAATGCATTTTTGCAAAGCTTTGATGAAGTATACATGATGTAACTCTTACACCTCTATCAGTGCAGCAAATCTCTTTATTCTTTTGCCATAAAAGATATGTTGGACAGAAAAAAATATTGAGGTTTCATGCAGTTTTATTTTTTTTCTGAGAAGTTACATGTATATACAGTACATAAATCACAGATTGGCCTAGTGCAGATGCAGACCATTTTTTCTACATAGGGTTCGAGCACATTTCAGTAAGTCATACTTTACATGCCTTCCTGTGTTTATTTCACCATGGAAACAAGTCAGTATTAATGTGGAGGCAAATTTAAAGGTGATGGGAGTAAAGATAGGGTTGTTTTGAGTGGAATAGATTGTTCTAGTGTTGTGAATATGAACGTTGCTTCGTTTTGAGGCCCAACAGTGGTAATAGACCCCTATGGTGAGTTCTACCCTTGATTAATGGTTACCTGCTTCTGAATTTGTTGGAACTGATGAATTTGACAACAAAGTAAGCCGAAATAAACACTATTATAACAATGTGAGTGTCTGAGGTAATCCCCTGAGGGTCAAATTAAAGTTAAATGATGATAAAATCATGAAATATGATCACTGGACAGCTGAACATGTCACAAACCCTTGTTTTAAATGTAAACACTGAAGCATATGGTCAATTCTTTCTGTCTGACCCCTTTTGCATGTGAATCAACTTAATTTTCTTTCCTTTTTTAAAAAAAAATCCCCCTTTTTAACACATATGACTTTCAAAATTATTTTTTGTTTTATCTACAACTGTCTCATTGCTGTTTTGGATTTTATGATTTGACATTTAATGTAATAGCAACATTATTTTCAGCTTGCAGAATGCCTGTTGATGAATGGGAGGTGTGTATGCACACATACAGCAGAAACAGAAGCCTTCACATCCAATGTGGTATTTCGACAAGCCGGTCTGAAGTCTGTTGTTGACTGCGTCTAATCAAGCACACACCCTTTTCTTCGATATGCCTTACCACCTTGTATCAGTTGCAGTACTTGGATATATAGGTACATACAGTACATTTAAGTACCCCAGTCCAGTTAAAACACCACAATGTCTGACTGGTAACTTCCACCACTCGGTCAGCATCATCCATTAGAGGTTTCTGACCATGCTCTCTTAATGCCTCACTGTGCAGTATTTCTTTTTGCCAGACATGAATTAACTGCTGTACATGAACCCAAGAAGTTGATTAGATGTAAATAATAACAACTGACCCTTGTAGAATGGGTCTGACCACAAATTTTATTGACATGAGAGTGTGTGATGTCTTTAAATTATCTCCCTTGTTTACCCATAGACAATATGTGTTCTTGTCACCCAGTAACCCATAAATTATTGCAGAGAAACACTGTTTTTAGCTGATACTGTCAAATACTGTTAACTCTGAATAGAAATATTCAGTTTTGGGCAGGTTAACCAATCAATTTCCAAAATTATGAGGATATTTTCACTTTGTACCCTGTAAACTGGCTTATACATGAAACTGTCAAGTCTAACAACCTCAAAACAATACACAGTAAATAGTTTTGATTTCCTGGAAGTTTTTTAAAGTCTTAGCTTGAAGAATCAATAGATTCAAGCATAAGTTCCTATCATGCTGTGGTCTAAAAGTGACTTCATCTGTTTAAGGGGTCATTTGCCTTGATCGACGAACAGGCGGCAGGGTACTCTGATCAGTGTTCCAGACAGCTAGGCATTATGCATCTCCTCACTTAATACTTTCTGACAAACTTCATCAACCAGCCTTACATATGTCAAGATGCTAAAGCTGCTTAGTGTGAAATCTCTCCAATTTCTGGCCTGTATTCCATGATTTTGGTCTTTCAAAATATATTCTGGGTTGATATGATCTAGGCAGCCCCAGTCATGTATGGAATCAACCCATGACCCCCTTCTTTTGTGAAATAGGAGTAAACTCCCATGGTATATACATGATTTGAAAACTTTCTCTATGAAAGCAGAAATGCATTTTTGCAAAGCTTTGATGAAGTATACATGATGTAACTCTTACACCTCTATCAGTGCAGCAAATCTCTTTATTCTTTTGCCATAAAAGATATGTTGGACAGAAAAAAATATTGAGGTTTCATGCAGTTTTATTTTTTTTCTGAGAAGTTACATGTATATACAGTACATAAATCACAGATTGGCCTAGTGCAGATGCAGACCATTTTTTCTACAGGTTCCACTACACTATATCAGTATCACATGCTGCCCGAGCGAGGACCGTATGGAAACAACTCAAACGGACAGAGGCCTGTGACAGCTGTGATTGGATGAAATAGTGTAAGATGTGTATGTGTTTTAAAAGCACATCCACCCTGTTATTAAAATTGACCACAATTTTAAGTATTTAGTGCTGTCATTTTTATCACCATGGGTTATGCCTATGTGTGTACATATATTTGGAAGTAGGTGACATTCGGTGCGGAGCTGGGGGTTGATGTGTTCCGCTTCCTGTGCTTGGCAAATGTGCCGGACAAGTTGGCCACAACTTGTGTTTTATTGTAGCTTAGAGGCCAGACTGTGCCCATGTGTACATGGAATGGCTGTTGATAGCCTGGATATTTTTTAAAAAAATATAAGGTTACTATAGAAGTCTATGGGAAAACATTTGGTGTTGTGTAACCTGTAGGGTTCGAGCACATTTCAGTAAGTCATACTTTACATGCCTTCCTGTGTTTATTTCACCATGGAAACAAGTCAGTATTAATGTGGAGGCAAATTTAAAGGTGATGGGAGTAAAGATAGGGTTGTTTTGAGTGGAATAGATTGTTCTAGTGTTGTGAATATGAACGTTGCTTCGTTTTGAGGCCCAACAGTGGTAATAGACCCCTATGGTGAGTTCTACCCTTGATTAATGGTTACCTGCTTCTGAATTTGTTGGAACTGATGAATTTGACAACAAAGTAAGCCGAAATAAACACTATTATAACAATGTGAGTGTCTGAGGTAATCCCCTGAGGGTCAAATTAAAGTTAAATGATGATAAAATCATGAAATATGATCACTGGACAGCTGAACATGTCACAAACCCTTGTTTTAAATGTAAACACTGAAGCATATGGTCAATTCTTTCTGTCTGACCCCTTTTGCATGTGAATCAACTTAATTTTCTTTCCTTTTTTAAAAAAAAATCCCCCTTTTTAACACATATGACTTTCAAAATTATTTTTTGTTTTATCTACAACTGTCTCATTGCTGTTTTGGATTTTATGATTTGACATTTAATGTAATAGCAACATTATTTTCAGCTTGCAGAATGCCTGTTGATGAATGGGAGGTGTGTATGCACACATACAGCAGAAACAGAAGCCTTCACATCCAATGTGGTATTTCGACAAGCCGGTCTGAAGTCTGTTGTTGACTGCGTCTAATCAAGCACACACCCTTTTCTTCGATATGCCTTACCACCTTGTATCAGTTGCAGTACTTGGATATATAGGTACATACAGTACATTTAAGTACCCCAGTCCAGTTAAAACACCACAATGTCTGACTGGTAACTTCCACCACTCGGTCAGCATCATCCATTAGAGGTTTCTGACCATGCTCTCTTAATGCCTCACTGTGCAGTATTTCTTTTTGCCAGACATGAATTAACTGCTGTACATGAACCCAAGAAGTTGATTAGATGTAAATAATAACAACTGACCCTTGTAGAATGGGTCTGACCACAAATTTTATTGACATGAGAGTGTGTGATGTCTTTAAATTATCTCCCTTGTTTACCCATAGACAATATGTGTTCTTGTCACCCAGTAACCCATAAATTATTGCAGAGAAACACTGTTTTTAGCTGATACTGTCAAATACTGTTAACTCTGAATAGAAATATTCAGTTTTGGGCAGGTTAACCAATCAATTTCCAAAATTATGAGGATATTTTCACTTTGTACCCTGTAAACTGGCTTATACATGAAACTGTCAAGTCTAACAACCTCAAAACAATACACAGTAAATAGTTTTGATTTCCTGGAAGTTTTTTAAAGTCTTAGCTTGAAGAATCAATAGATTCAAGCATAAGTTCCTATCATGCTGTGGTCTAAAAGTGACTTCATCTGTTTAAGGGGTCATTTGCCTTGATCGACGAACAGGCGGCAGGGTACTCTGATCAGTGTTCCAGACAGCTAGGCATTATGCATCTCCTCACTTAATACTTTCTGACAAACTTCATCAACCAGCCTTACATATGTCAAGATGCTAAAGCTGCTTAGTGTGAAATCTCTCCAATTTCTGGCCTGTATTCCATGATTTTGGTCTTTCAAAATATATTCTGGGTTGATATGATCTAGGCAGCCCCAGTCATGTATGGAATCAACCCATGACCCCCTTCTTTTGTGAAATAGGAGTAAACTCCCATGGTATATACATGATTTGAAAACTTTCTCTATGAAAGCAGAAATGCATTTTTGCAAAGCTTTGATGAAGTATACATGATGTAACTCTTACACCTCTATCAGTGCAGCAAATCTCTTTATTCTTTTGCCATAAAAGATATGTTGGACAGAAAAAAATATTGAGGTTTCATGCAGTTTTATTTTTTTTCTGAGAAGTTACATGTATATACAGTACATAAATCACAGATTGGCCTAGTGCAGATGCAGACCATTTTTTCTACAGGTTCCACTACACTATATCAGTATCACATGCTGCCCGAGCGAGGACCGTATGGAAACAACTCAAACGGACAGAGGCCTGTGACAGCTGTGATTGGATGAAATAGTGTAAGATGTGTATGTGTTTTAAAAGCACATCCACCCTGTTATTAAAATTGACCACAATTTTAAGTATTTAGTGCTGTCATTTTTATCACCATGGGTTATGCCTATGTGTGTACATATATTTGGAAGTAGGTGACATTCGGTGCGGAGCTGGGGGTTGATGTGTTCCGCTTCCTGTGCTTGGCAAATGTGCCGGACAAGTTGGCCACAACTTGTGTTTTATTGTAGCTTAGAGGCCAGACTGTGCCCATGTGTACATGGAATGGCTGTTGATAGCCTGGATATTTTTTAAAAAAATATAAGGTTACTATAGAAGTCTATGGGAAAACATTTGGTGTTGTGTAACCTGTAGGGTTCGAGCACATTTCAGTAAGTCATACTTTACATGCCTTCCTGTGTTTATTTCACCATGGAAACAAGTCAGTATTAATGTGGAGGCAAATTTAAAGGTGATGGGAGTAAAGATAGGGTTGTTTTGAGTGGAATAGATTGTTCTAGTGTTGTGAATATGAACGTTGCTTCGTTTTGAGGCCCAACAGTGGTAATAGACCCCTATGGTGAGTTCTACCCTTGATTAATGGTTACCTGCTTCTGAATTTGTTGGAACTGATGAATTTGACAACAAAGTAAGCCGAAATAAACACTATTATAACAATGTGAGTGTCTGAGGTAATCCCCTGAGGGTCAAATTAAAGTTAAATGATGATAAAATCATGAAATATGATCACTGGACAGCTGAACATGTCACAAACCCTTGTTTTAAATGTAAACACTGAAGCATATGGTCAATTCTTTCTGTCTGACCCCTTTTGCATGTGAATCAACTTAATTTTCTTTCCTTTTTTAAAAAAAAATCCCCCTTTTTAACACATATGACTTTCAAAATTATTTTTTGTTTTATCTACAACTGTCTCATTGCTGTTTTGGATTTTATGATTTGACATTTAATGTAATAGCAACATTATTTTCAGCTTGCAGAATGCCTGTTGATGAATGGGAGGTGTGTATGCACACATACAGCAGAAACAGAAGCCTTCACATCCAATGTGGTATTTCGACAAGCCGGTCTGAAGTCTGTTGTTGACTGCGTCTAATCAAGCACACACCCTTTTCTTCGATATGCCTTACCACCTTGTATCAGTTGCAGTACTTGGATATATAGGTACATACAGTACATTTAAGTACCCCAGTCCAGTTAAAACACCACAATGTCTGACTGGTAACTTCCACCACTCGGTCAGCATCATCCATTAGAGGTTTCTGACCATGCTCTCTTAATGCCTCACTGTGCAGTATTTCTTTTTGCCAGACATGAATTAACTGCTGTACATGAACCCAAGAAGTTGATTAGATGTAAATAATAACAACTGACCCTTGTAGAATGGGTCTGACCACAAATTTTATTGACATGAGAGTGTGTGATGTCTTTAAATTATCTCCCTTGTTTACCCATAGACAATATGTGTTCTTGTCACCCAGTAACCCATAAATTATTGCAGAGAAACACTGTTTTTAGCTGATACTGTCAAATACTGTTAACTCTGAATAGAAATATTCAGTTTTGGGCAGGTTAACCAATCAATTTCCAAAATTATGAGGATATTTTCACTTTGTACCCTGTAAACTGGCTTATACATGAAACTGTCAAGTCTAACAACCTCAAAACAATACACAGTAAATAGTTTTGATTTCCTGGAAGTTTTTTAAAGTCTTAGCTTGAAGAATCAATAGATTCAAGCATAAGTTCCTATCATGCTGTGGTCTAAAAGTGACTTCATCTGTTTAAGGGGTCATTTGCCTTGATCGACGAACAGGCGGCAGGGTACTCTGATCAGTGTTCCAGACAGCTAGGCATTATGCATCTCCTCACTTAATACTTTCTGACAAACTTCATCAACCAGCCTTACATATGTCAAGATGCTAAAGCTGCTTAGTGTGAAATCTCTCCAATTTCTGGCCTGTATTCCATGATTTTGGTCTTTCAAAATATATTCTGGGTTGATATGATCTAGGCAGCCCCAGTCATGTATGGAATCAACCCATGACCCCCTTCTTTTGTGAAATAGGAGTAAACTCCCATGGTATATACATGATTTGAAAACTTTCTCTATGAAAGCAGAAATGCATTTTTGCAAAGCTTTGATGAAGTATACATGATGTAACTCTTACACCTCTATCAGTGCAGCAAATCTCTTTATTCTTTTGCCATAAAAGATATGTTGGACAGAAAAAAATATTGAGGTTTCATGCAGTTTTATTTTTTTTCTGAGAAGTTACATGTATATACAGTACATAAATCACAGATTGGCCTAGTGCAGATGCAGACCATTTTTTCTACAGGTTCCACTACACTATATCAGTATCACATGCTGCCCGAGCGAGGACCGTATGGAAACAACTCAAACGGACAGAGGCCTGTGACAGCTGTGATTGGATGAAATAGTGTAAGATGTGTATGTGTTTTAAAAGCACATCCACCCTGTTATTAAAATTGACCACAATTTTAAGTATTTAGTGCTGTCATTTTTATCACCATGGGTTATGCCTATGTGTGTACATATATTTGGAAGTAGGTGACATTCGGTGCGGAGCTGGGGGTTGATGTGTTCCGCTTCCTGTGCTTGGCAAATGTGCCGGACAAGTTGGCCACAACTTGTGTTTTATTGTAGCTTAGAGGCCAGACTGTGCCCATGTGTACATGGAATGGCTGTTGATAGCCTGGATATTTTTTAAAAAAATATAAGGTTACTATAGAAGTCTATGGGAAAACATTTGGTGTTGTGTAACCTGTAGGGTTCGAGCACATTTCAGTAAGTCATACTTTACATGCCTTCCTGTGTTTATTTCACCATGGAAACAAGTCAGTATTAATGTGGAGGCAAATTTAAAGGTGATGGGAGTAAAGATAGGGTTGTTTTGAGTGGAATAGATTGTTCTAGTGTTGTGAATATGAACGTTGCTTCGTTTTGAGGCCCAACAGTGGTAATAGACCCCTATGGTGAGTTCTACCCTTGATTAATGGTTACCTGCTTCTGAATTTGTTGGAACTGATGAATTTGACAACAAAGTAAGCCGAAATAAACACTATTATAACAATGTGAGTGTCTGAGGTAATCCCCTGAGGGTCAAATTAAAGTTAAATGATGATAAAATCATGAAATATGATCACTGGACAGCTGAACATGTCACAAACCCTTGTTTTAAATGTAAACACTGAAGCATATGGTCAATTCTTTCTGTCTGACCCCTTTTGCATGTGAATCAACTTAATTTTCTTTCCTTTTTTAAAAAAAAATCCCCCTTTTTAACACATATGACTTTCAAAATTATTTTTTGTTTTATCTACAACTGTCTCATTGCTGTTTTGGATTTTATGATTTGACATTTAATGTAATAGCAACATTATTTTCAGCTTGCAGAATGCCTGTTGATGAATGGGAGGTGTGTATGCACACATACAGCAGAAACAGAAGCCTTCACATCCAATGTGGTATTTCGACAAGCCGGTCTGAAGTCTGTTGTTGACTGCGTCTAATCAAGCACACACCCTTTTCTTCGATATGCCTTACCACCTTGTATCAGTTGCAGTACTTGGATATATAGGTACATACAGTACATTTAAGTACCCCAGTCCAGTTAAAACACCACAATGTCTGACTGGTAACTTCCACCACTCGGTCAGCATCATCCATTAGAGGTTTCTGACCATGCTCTCTTAATGCCTCACTGTGCAGTATTTCTTTTTGCCAGACATGAATTAACTGCTGTACATGAACCCAAGAAGTTGATTAGATGTAAATAATAACAACTGACCCTTGTAGAATGGGTCTGACCACAAATTTTATTGACATGAGAGTGTGTGATGTCTTTAAATTATCTCCCTTGTTTACCCATAGACAATATGTGTTCTTGTCACCCAGTAACCCATAAATTATTGCAGAGAAACACTGTTTTTAGCTGATACTGTCAAATACTGTTAACTCTGAATAGAAATATTCAGTTTTGGGCAGGTTAACCAATCAATTTCCAAAATTATGAGGATATTTTCACTTTGTACCCTGTAAACTGGCTTATACATGAAACTGTCAAGTCTAACAACCTCAAAACAATACACAGTAAATAGTTTTGATTTCCTGGAAGTTTTTTAAAGTCTTAGCTTGAAGAATCAATAGATTCAAGCATAAGTTCCTATCATGCTGTGGTCTAAAAGTGACTTCATCTGTTTAAGGGGTCATTTGCCTTGATCGACGAACAGGCGGCAGGGTACTCTGATCAGTGTTCCAGACAGCTAGGCATTATGCATCTCCTCACTTAATACTTTCTGACAAACTTCATCAACCAGCCTTACATATGTCAAGATGCTAAAGCTGCTTAGTGTGAAATCTCTCCAATTTCTGGCCTGTATTCCATGATTTTGGTCTTTCAAAATATATTCTGGGTTGATATGATCTAGGCAGCCCCAGTCATGTATGGAATCAACCCATGACCCCCTTCTTTTGTGAAATAGGAGTAAACTCCCATGGTATATACATGATTTGAAAACTTTCTCTATGAAAGCAGAAATGCATTTTTGCAAAGCTTTGATGAAGTATACATGATGTAACTCTTACACCTCTATCAGTGCAGCAAATCTCTTTATTCTTTTGCCATAAAAGATATGTTGGACAGAAAAAAATATTGAGGTTTCATGCAGTTTTATTTTTTTTCTGAGAAGTTACATGTATATACAGTACATAAATCACAGATTGGCCTAGTGCAGATGCAGACCATTTTTTCTACAGGTTCCACTACACTATATCAGTATCACATGCTGCCCGAGCGAGGACCGTATGGAAACAACTCAAACGGACAGAGGCCTGTGACAGCTGTGATTGGATGAAATAGTGTAAGATGTGTATGTGTTTTAAAAGCACATCCACCCTGTTATTAAAATTGACCACAATTTTAAGTATTTAGTGCTGTCATTTTTATCACCATGGGTTATGCCTATGTGTGTACATATATTTGGAAGTAGGTGACATTCGGTGCGGAGCTGGGGGTTGATGTGTTCCGCTTCCTGTGCTTGGCAAATGTGCCGGACAAGTTGGCCACAACTTGTGTTTTATTGTAGCTTAGAGGCCAGACTGTGCCCATGTGTACATGGAATGGCTGTTGATAGCCTGGATATTTTTTAAAAAAATATAAGGTTACTATAGAAGTCTATGGGAAAACATTTGGTGTTGTGTAACCTGTAGGGTTCGAGCACATTTCAGTAAGTCATACTTTACATGCCTTCCTGTGTTTATTTCACCATGGAAACAAGTCAGTATTAATGTGGAGGCAAATTTAAAGGTGATGGGAGTAAAGATAGGGTTGTTTTGAGTGGAATAGATTGTTCTAGTGTTGTGAATATGAACGTTGCTTCGTTTTGAGGCCCAACAGTGGTAATAGACCCCTATGGTGAGTTCTACCCTTGATTAATGGTTACCTGCTTCTGAATTTGTTGGAACTGATGAATTTGACAACAAAGTAAGCCGAAATAAACACTATTATAACAATGTGAGTGTCTGAGGTAATCCCCTGAGGGTCAAATTAAAGTTAAATGATGATAAAATCATGAAATATGATCACTGGACAGCTGAACATGTCACAAACCCTTGTTTTAAATGTAAACACTGAAGCATATGGTCAATTCTTTCTGTCTGACCCCTTTTGCATGTGAATCAACTTAATTTTCTTTCCTTTTTTAAAAAAAAATCCCCCTTTTTAACACATATGACTTTCAAAATTATTTTTTGTTTTATCTACAACTGTCTCATTGCTGTTTTGGATTTTATGATTTGACATTTAATGTAATAGCAACATTATTTTCAGCTTGCAGAATGCCTGTTGATGAATGGGAGGTGTGTATGCACACATACAGCAGAAACAGAAGCCTTCACATCCAATGTGGTATTTCGACAAGCCGGTCTGAAGTCTGTTGTTGACTGCGTCTAATCAAGCACACACCCTTTTCTTCGATATGCCTTACCACCTTGTATCAGTTGCAGTACTTGGATATATAGGTACATACAGTACATTTAAGTACCCCAGTCCAGTTAAAACACCACAATGTCTGACTGGTAACTTCCACCACTCGGTCAGCATCATCCATTAGAGGTTTCTGACCATGCTCTCTTAATGCCTCACTGTGCAGTATTTCTTTTTGCCAGACATGAATTAACTGCTGTACATGAACCCAAGAAGTTGATTAGATGTAAATAATAACAACTGACCCTTGTAGAATGGGTCTGACCACAAATTTTATTGACATGAGAGTGTGTGATGTCTTTAAATTATCTCCCTTGTTTACCCATAGACAATATGTGTTCTTGTCACCCAGTAACCCATAAATTATTGCAGAGAAACACTGTTTTTAGCTGATACTGTCAAATACTGTTAACTCTGAATAGAAATATTCAGTTTTGGGCAGGTTAACCAATCAATTTCCAAAATTATGAGGATATTTTCACTTTGTACCCTGTAAACTGGCTTATACATGAAACTGTCAAGTCTAACAACCTCAAAACAATACACAGTAAATAGTTTTGATTTCCTGGAAGTTTTTTAAAGTCTTAGCTTGAAGAATCAATAGATTCAAGCATAAGTTCCTATCATGCTGTGGTCTAAAAGTGACTTCATCTGTTTAAGGGGTCATTTGCCTTGATCGACGAACAGGCGGCAGGGTACTCTGATCAGTGTTCCAGACAGCTAGGCATTATGCATCTCCTCACTTAATACTTTCTGACAAACTTCATCAACCAGCCTTACATATGTCAAGATGCTAAAGCTGCTTAGTGTGAAATCTCTCCAATTTCTGGCCTGTATTCCATGATTTTGGTCTTTCAAAATATATTCTGGGTTGATATGATCTAGGCAGCCCCAGTCATGTATGGAATCAACCCATGACCCCCTTCTTTTGTGAAATAGGAGTAAACTCCCATGGTATATACATGATTTGAAAACTTTCTCTATGAAAGCAGAAATGCATTTTTGCAAAGCTTTGATGAAGTATACATGATGTAACTCTTACACCTCTATCAGTGCAGCAAATCTCTTTATTCTTTTGCCATAAAAGATATGTTGGACAGAAAAAAATATTGAGGTTTCATGCAGTTTTATTTTTTTTCTGAGAAGTTACATGTATATACAGTACATAAATCACAGATTGGCCTAGTGCAGATGCAGACCATTTTTTCTACAGGTTCCACTACACTATATCAGTATCACATGCTGCCCGAGCGAGGACCGTATGGAAACAACTCAAACGGACAGAGGCCTGTGACAGCTGTGATTGGATGAAATAGTGTAAGATGTGTATGTGTTTTAAAAGCACATCCACCCTGTTATTAAAATTGACCACAATTTTAAGTATTTAGTGCTGTCATTTTTATCACCATGGGTTATGCCTATGTGTGTACATATATTTGGAAGTAGGTGACATTCGGTGCGGAGCTGGGGGTTGATGTGTTCCGCTTCCTGTGCTTGGCAAATGTGCCGGACAAGTTGGCCACAACTTGTGTTTTATTGTAGCTTAGAGGCCAGACTGTGCCCATGTGTACATGGAATGGCTGTTGATAGCCTGGATATTTTTTAAAAAAATATAAGGTTACTATAGAAGTCTATGGGAAAACATTTGGTGTTGTGTAACCTGTAGGGTTCGAGCACATTTCAGTAAGTCATACTTTACATGCCTTCCTGTGTTTATTTCACCATGGAAACAAGTCAGTATTAATGTGGAGGCAAATTTAAAGGTGATGGGAGTAAAGATAGGGTTGTTTTGAGTGGAATAGATTGTTCTAGTGTTGTGAATATGAACGTTGCTTCGTTTTGAGGCCCAACAGTGGTAATAGACCCCTATGGTGAGTTCTACCCTTGATTAATGGTTACCTGCTTCTGAATTTGTTGGAACTGATGAATTTGACAACAAAGTAAGCCGAAATAAACACTATTATAACAATGTGAGTGTCTGAGGTAATCCCCTGAGGGTCAAATTAAAGTTAAATGATGATAAAATCATGAAATATGATCACTGGACAGCTGAACATGTCACAAACCCTTGTTTTAAATGTAAACACTGAAGCATATGGTCAATTCTTTCTGTCTGACCCCTTTTGCATGTGAATCAACTTAATTTTCTTTCCTTTTTTAAAAAAAAATCCCCCTTTTTAACACATATGACTTTCAAAATTATTTTTTGTTTTATCTACAACTGTCTCATTGCTGTTTTGGATTTTATGATTTGACATTTAATGTAATAGCAACATTATTTTCAGCTTGCAGAATGCCTGTTGATGAATGGGAGGTGTGTATGCACACATACAGCAGAAACAGAAGCCTTCACATCCAATGTGGTATTTCGACAAGCCGGTCTGAAGTCTGTTGTTGACTGCGTCTAATCAAGCACACACCCTTTTCTTCGATATGCCTTACCACCTTGTATCAGTTGCAGTACTTGGATATATAGGTACATACAGTACATTTAAGTACCCCAGTCCAGTTAAAACACCACAATGTCTGACTGGTAACTTCCACCACTCGGTCAGCATCATCCATTAGAGGTTTCTGACCATGCTCTCTTAATGCCTCACTGTGCAGTATTTCTTTTTGCCAGACATGAATTAACTGCTGTACATGAACCCAAGAAGTTGATTAGATGTAAATAATAACAACTGACCCTTGTAGAATGGGTCTGACCACAAATTTTATTGACATGAGAGTGTGTGATGTCTTTAAATTATCTCCCTTGTTTACCCATAGACAATATGTGTTCTTGTCACCCAGTAACCCATAAATTATTGCAGAGAAACACTGTTTTTAGCTGATACTGTCAAATACTGTTAACTCTGAATAGAAATATTCAGTTTTGGGCAGGTTAACCAATCAATTTCCAAAATTATGAGGATATTTTCACTTTGTACCCTGTAAACTGGCTTATACATGAAACTGTCAAGTCTAACAACCTCAAAACAATACACAGTAAATAGTTTTGATTTCCTGGAAGTTTTTTAAAGTCTTAGCTTGAAGAATCAATAGATTCAAGCATAAGTTCCTATCATGCTGTGGTCTAAAAGTGACTTCATCTGTTTAAGGGGTCATTTGCCTTGATCGACGAACAGGCGGCAGGGTACTCTGATCAGTGTTCCAGACAGCTAGGCATTATGCATCTCCTCACTTAATACTTTCTGACAAACTTCATCAACCAGCCTTACATATGTCAAGATGCTAAAGCTGCTTAGTGTGAAATCTCTCCAATTTCTGGCCTGTATTCCATGATTTTGGTCTTTCAAAATATATTCTGGGTTGATATGATCTAGGCAGCCCCAGTCATGTATGGAATCAACCCATGACCCCCTTCTTTTGTGAAATAGGAGTAAACTCCCATGGTATATACATGATTTGAAAACTTTCTCTATGAAAGCAGAAATGCATTTTTGCAAAGCTTTGATGAAGTATACATGATGTAACTCTTACACCTCTATCAGTGCAGCAAATCTCTTTATTCTTTTGCCATAAAAGATATGTTGGACAGAAAAAAATATTGAGGTTTCATGCAGTTTTATTTTTTTTCTGAGAAGTTACATGTATATACAGTACATAAATCACAGATTGGCCTAGTGCAGATGCAGACCATTTTTTCTACAGGTTCCACTACACTATATCAGTATCACATGCTGCCCGAGCGAGGACCATATGGAAACAACTCAAACGGACAGAGGCCTGTGACAGCTGTGATTGGATGAAATAGTGTAAGATGTGTATGTGTTTTAAAAGCACATCCACCCTGTTATTAAAATTGACCACAATTTTAAGTATTTAGTGCTGTCATTTTTATCACCATGGGTTATGCCTATGTGTGTACATATATTTGGAAGTAGGTGACATTCGGTGCGGAGCTGGGGGTTGATGTGTTCCGCTTCCTGTGCTTGGCAAATGTGCCGGACAAGTTGGCCACAACTTGTGTTTTATTGTAGCTTAGAGGCCAGACTGTGCCCATGTGTACATGGAATGGCTGTTGATAGCCTGGATATTTTTTAAAAAAATATAAGGTTACTATAGAAGTCTATGGGAAAACATTTGGTGTTGTGTAACCTGTAGGGTTCGAGCACATTTCAGTAAGTCATACTTTACATGCCTTCCTGTGTTTATTTCACCATGGAAACAAGTCAGTATTAATGTGGAGGCAAATTTAAAGGTGATGGGAGTAAAGATAGGGTTGTTTTGAGTGGAATAGATTGTTCTAGTGTTGTGAATATGAACGTTGCTTCGTTTTGAGGCCCAACAGTGGTAATAGACCCCTATGGTGAGTTCTACCCTTGATTAATGGTTACCTGCTTCTGAATTTGTTGGAACTGATGAATTTGACAACAAAGTAAGCCGAAATAAACACTATTATAACAATGTGAGTGTCTGAGGTAATCCCCTGAGGGTCAAATTAAAGTTAAATGATGATAAAATCATGAAATATGATCACTGGACAGCTGAACATGTCACAAACCCTTGTTTTAAATGTAAACACTGAAGCATATGGTCAATTCTTTCTGTCTGACCCCTTTTGCATGTGAATCAACTTAATTTTCTTTCCTTTTTTAAAAAAAAATCCCCCTTTTTAACACATATGACTTTCAAAATTATTTTTTGTTTTATCTACAACTGTCTCATTGCTGTTTTGGATTTTATGATTTGACATTTAATGTAATAGCAACATTATTTTCAGCTTGCAGAATGCCTGTTGATGAATGGGAGGTGTGTATGCACACATACAGCAGAAACAGAAGCCTTCACATCCAATGTGGTATTTCGACAAGCCGGTCTGAAGTCTGTTGTTGACTGCGTCTAATCAAGCACACACCCTTTTCTTCGATATGCCTTACCACCTTGTATCAGTTGCAGTACTTGGATATATAGGTACATACAGTACATTTAAGTACCCCAGTCCAGTTAAAACACCACAATGTCTGACTGGTAACTTCCACCACTCGGTCAGCATCATCCATTAGAGGTTTCTGACCATGCTCTCTTAATGCCTCACTGTGCAGTATTTCTTTTTGCCAGACATGAATTAACTGCTGTACATGAACCCAAGAAGTTGATTAGATGTAAATAATAACAACTGACCCTTGTAGAATGGGTCTGACCACAAATTTTATTGACATGAGAGTGTGTGATGTCTTTAAATTATCTCCCTTGTTTACCCATAGACAATATGTGTTCTTGTCACCCAGTAACCCATAAATTATTGCAGAGAAACACTGTTTTTAGCTGATACTGTCAAATACTGTTAACTCTGAATAGAAATATTCAGTTTTGGGCAGGTTAACCAATCAATTTCCAAAATTATGAGGATATTTTCACTTTGTACCCTGTAAACTGGCTTATACATGAAACTGTCAAGTCTAACAACCTCAAAACAATACACAGTAAATAGTTTTGATTTCCTGGAAGTTTTTTAAAGTCTTAGCTTGAAGAATCAATAGATTCAAGCATAAGTTCCTATCATGCTGTGGTCTAAAAGTGACTTCATCTGTTTAAGGGGTCATTTGCCTTGATCGACGAACAGGCGGCAGGGTACTCTGATCAGTGTTCCAGACAGCTAGGCATTATGCATCTCCTCACTTAATACTTTCTGACAAACTTCATCAACCAGCCTTACATATGTCAAGATGCTAAAGCTGCTTAGTGTGAAATCTCTCCAATTTCTGGCCTGTATTCCATGATTTTGGTCTTTCAAAATATATTCTGGGTTGATATGATCTAGGCAGCCCCAGTCATGTATGGAATCAACCCATGACCCCCTTCTTTTGTGAAATAGGAGTAAACTCCCATGGTATATACATGATTTGAAAACTTTCTCTATGAAAGCAGAAATGCATTTTTGCAAAGCTTTGATGAAGTATACATGATGTAACTCTTACACCTCTATCAGTGCAGCAAATCTCTTTATTCTTTTGCCATAAAAGATATGTTGGACAGAAAAAAATATTGAGGTTTCATGCAGTTTTATTTTTTTTCTGAGAAGTTACATGTATATACAGTACATAAATCACAGATTGGCCTAGTGCAGATGCAGACCATTTTTTCTACAGGTTCCACTACACTATATCAGTATCACATGCTGCCCGAGCGAGGACCGTATGGAAACAACTCAAACGGACAGAGGCCTGTGACAGCTGTGATTGGATGAAATAGTGTAAGATGTGTATGTGTTTTAAAAGCACATCCACCCTGTTATTAAAATTGACCACAATTTTAAGTATTTAGTGCTGTCATTTTTATCACCATGGGTTATGCCTATGTGTGTACATATATTTGGAAGTAGGTGACATTCGGTGCGGAGCTGGGGGTTGATGTGTTCCGCTTCCTGTGCTTGGCAAATGTGCCGGACAAGTTGGCCACAACTTGTGTTTTATTGTAGCTTAGAGGCCAGACTGTGCCCATGTGTACATGGAATGGCTGTTGATAGCCTGGATATTTTTTAAAAAAATATAAGGTTACTATAGAAGTCTATGGGAAAACATTTGGTGTTGTGTAACCTGTAGGGTTCGAGCACATTTCAGTAAGTCATACTTTACATGCCTTCCTGTGTTTATTTCACCATGGAAACAAGTCAGTATTAATGTGGAGGCAAATTTAAAGGTGATGGGAGTAAAGATAGGGTTGTTTTGAGTGGAATAGATTGTTCTAGTGTTGTGAATATGAACGTTGCTTCGTTTTGAGGCCCAACAGTGGTAATAGACCCCTATGGTGAGTTCTACCCTTGATTAATGGTTACCTGCTTCTGAATTTGTTGGAACTGATGAATTTGACAACAAAGTAAGCCGAAATAAACACTATTATAACAATGTGAGTGTCTGAGGTAATCCCCTGAGGGTCAAATTAAAGTTAAATGATGATAAAATCATGAAATATGATCACTGGACAGCTGAACATGTCACAAACCCTTGTTTTAAATGTAAACACTGAAGCATATGGTCAATTCTTTCTGTCTGACCCCTTTTGCATGTGAATCAACTTAATTTTCTTTCCTTTTTTAAAAAAAAATCCCCCTTTTTAACACATATGACTTTCAAAATTATTTTTTGTTTTATCTACAACTGTCTCATTGCTGTTTTGGATTTTATGATTTGACATTTAATGTAATAGCAACATTATTTTCAGCTTGCAGAATGCCTGTTGATGAATGGGAGGTGTGTATGCACACATACAGCAGAAACAGAAGCCTTCACATCCAATGTGGTATTTCGACAAGCCGGTCTGAAGTCTGTTGTTGACTGCGTCTAATCAAGCACACACCCTTTTCTTCGATATGCCTTACCACCTTGTATCAGTTGCAGTACTTGGATATATAGGTACATACAGTACATTTAAGTACCCCAGTCCAGTTAAAACACCACAATGTCTGACTGGTAACTTCCACCACTCGGTCAGCATCATCCATTAGAGGTTTCTGACCATGCTCTCTTAATGCCTCACTGTGCAGTATTTCTTTTTGCCAGACATGAATTAACTGCTGTACATGAACCCAAGAAGTTGATTAGATGTAAATAATAACAACTGACCCTTGTAGAATGGGTCTGACCACAAATTTTATTGACATGAGAGTGTGTGATGTCTTTAAATTATCTCCCTTGTTTACCCATAGACAATATGTGTTCTTGTCACCCAGTAACCCATAAATTATTGCAGAGAAACACTGTTTTTAGCTGATACTGTCAAATACTGTTAACTCTGAATAGAAATATTCAGTTTTGGGCAGGTTAACCAATCAATTTCCAAAATTATGAGGATATTTTCACTTTGTACCCTGTAAACTGGCTTATACATGAAACTGTCAAGTCTAACAACCTCAAAACAATACACAGTAAATAGTTTTGATTTCCTGGAAGTTTTTTAAAGTCTTAGCTTGAAGAATCAATAGATTCAAGCATAAGTTCCTATCATGCTGTGGTCTAAAAGTGACTTCATCTGTTTAAGGGGTCATTTGCCTTGATCGACGAACAGGCGGCAGGGTACTCTGATCAGTGTTCCAGACAGCTAGGCATTATGCATCTCCTCACTTAATACTTTCTGACAAACTTCATCAACCAGCCTTACATATGTCAAGATGCTAAAGCTGCTTAGTGTGAAATCTCTCCAATTTCTGGCCTGTATTCCATGATTTTGGTCTTTCAAAATATATTCTGGGTTGATATGATCTAGGCAGCCCCAGTCATGTATGGAATCAACCCATGACCCCCTTCTTTTGTGAAATAGGAGTAAACTCCCATGGTATATACATGATTTGAAAACTTTCTCTATGAAAGCAGAAATGCATTTTTGCAAAGCTTTGATGAAGTATACATGATGTAACTCTTACACCTCTATCAGTGCAGCAAATCTCTTTATTCTTTTGCCATAAAAGATATGTTGGACAGAAAAAAATATTGAGGTTTCATGCAGTTTTATTTTTTTTCTGAGAAGTTACATGTATATACAGTACATAAATCACAGATTGGCCTAGTGCAGATGCAGACCATTTTTTCTACAGGTTCCACTACACTATATCAGTATCACATGCTGCCCGAGCGAGGACCGTATGGAAACAACTCAAACGGACAGAGGCCTGTGACAGCTGTGATTGGATGAAATAGTGTAAGATGTGTATGTGTTTTAAAAGCACATCCACCCTGTTATTAAAATTGACCACAATTTTAAGTATTTAGTGCTGTCATTTTTATCACCATGGGTTATGCCTATGTGTGTACATATATTTGGAAGTAGGTGACATTCGGTGCGGAGCTGGGGGTTGATGTGTTCCGCTTCCTGTGCTTGGCAAATGTGCCGGACAAGTTGGCCACAACTTGTGTTTTATTGTAGCTTAGAGGCCAGACTGTGCCCATGTGTACATGGAATGGCTGTTGATAGCCTGGATATTTTTTAAAAAAATATAAGGTTACTATAGAAGTCTATGGGAAAACATTTGGTGTTGTGTAACCTGTAGGGTTCGAGCACATTTCAGTAAGTCATACTTTACATGCCTTCCTGTGTTTATTTCACCATGGAAACAAGTCAGTATTAATGTGGAGGCAAATTTAAAGGTGATGGGAGTAAAGATAGGGTTGTTTTGAGTGGAATAGATTGTTCTAGTGTTGTGAATATGAACGTTGCTTCGTTTTGAGGCCCAACAGTGGTAATAGACCCCTATGGTGAGTTCTACCCTTGATTAATGGTTACCTGCTTCTGAATTTGTTGGAACTGATGAATTTGACAACAAAGTAAGCCGAAATAAACACTATTATAACAATGTGAGTGTCTGAGGTAATCCCCTGAGGGTCAAATTAAAGTTAAATGATGATAAAATCATGAAATATGATCACTGGACAGCTGAACATGTCACAAACCCTTGTTTTAAATGTAAACACTGAAGCATATGGTCAATTCTTTCTGTCTGACCCCTTTTGCATGTGAATCAACTTAATTTTCTTTCCTTTTTTAAAAAAAAATCCCCCTTTTTAACACATATGACTTTCAAAATTATTTTTTGTTTTATCTACAACTGTCTCATTGCTGTTTTGGATTTTATGATTTGACATTTAATGTAATAGCAACATTATTTTCAGCTTGCAGAATGCCTGTTGATGAATGGGAGGTGTGTATGCACACATACAGCAGAAACAGAAGCCTTCACATCCAATGTGGTATTTCGACAAGCCGGTCTGAAGTCTGTTGTTGACTGCGTCTAATCAAGCACACACCCTTTTCTTCGATATGCCTTACCACCTTGTATCAGTTGCAGTACTTGGATATATAGGTACATACAGTACATTTAAGTACCCCAGTCCAGTTAAAACACCACAATGTCTGACTGGTAACTTCCACCACTCGGTCAGCATCATCCATTAGAGGTTTCTGACCATGCTCTCTTAATGCCTCACTGTGCAGTATTTCTTTTTGCCAGACATGAATTAACTGCTGTACATGAACCCAAGAAGTTGATTAGATGTAAATAATAACAACTGACCCTTGTAGAATGGGTCTGACCACAAATTTTATTGACATGAGAGTGTGTGATGTCTTTAAATTATCTCCCTTGTTTACCCATAGACAATATGTGTTCTTGTCACCCAGTAACCCATAAATTATTGCAGAGAAACACTGTTTTTAGCTGATACTGTCAAATACTGTTAACTCTGAATAGAAATATTCAGTTTTGGGCAGGTTAACCAATCAATTTCCAAAATTATGAGGATATTTTCACTTTGTACCCTGTAAACTGGCTTATACATGAAACTGTCAAGTCTAACAACCTCAAAACAATACACAGTAAATAGTTTTGATTTCCTGGAAGTTTTTTAAAGTCTTAGCTTGAAGAATCAATAGATTCAAGCATAAGTTCCTATCATGCTGTGGTCTAAAAGTGACTTCATCTGTTTAAGGGGTCATTTGCCTTGATCGACGAACAGGCGGCAGGGTACTCTGATCAGTGTTCCAGACAGCTAGGCATTATGCATCTCCTCACTTAATACTTTCTGACAAACTTCATCAACCAGCCTTACATATGTCAAGATGCTAAAGCTGCTTAGTGTGAAATCTCTCCAATTTCTGGCCTGTATTCCATGATTTTGGTCTTTCAAAATATATTCTGGGTTGATATGATCTAGGCAGCCCCAGTCATGTATGGAATCAACCCATGACCCCCTTCTTTTGTGAAATAGGAGTAAACTCCCATGGTATATACATGATTTGAAAACTTTCTCTATGAAAGCAGAAATGCATTTTTGCAAAGCTTTGATGAAGTATACATGATGTAACTCTTACACCTCTATCAGTGCAGCAAATCTCTTTATTCTTTTGCCATAAAAGATATGTTGGACAGAAAAAAATATTGAGGTTTCATGCAGTTTTATTTTTTTTCTGAGAAGTTACATGTATATACAGTACATAAATCACAGATTGGCCTAGTGCAGATGCAGACCATTTTTTCTACAGGTTCCACTACACTATATCAGTATCACATGCTGCCCGAGCGAGGACCGTATGGAAACAACTCAAACGGACAGAGGCCTGTGACAGCTGTGATTGGATGAAATAGTGTAAGATGTGTATGTGTTTTAAAAGCACATCCACCCTGTTATTAAAATTGACCACAATTTTAAGTATTTAGTGCTGTCATTTTTATCACCATGGGTTATGCCTATGTGTGTACATATATTTGGAAGTAGGTGACATTCGGTGCGGAGCTGGGGGTTGATGTGTTCCGCTTCCTGTGCTTGGCAAATGTGCCGGACAAGTTGGCCACAACTTGTGTTTTATTGTAGCTTAGAGGCCAGACTGTGCCCATGTGTACATGGAATGGCTGTTGATAGCCTGGATATTTTTTAAAAAAATATAAGGTTACTATAGAAGTCTATGGGAAAACATTTGGTGTTGTGTAACCTGTAGGGTTCGAGCACATTTCAGTAAGTCATACTTTACATGCCTTCCTGTGTTTATTTCACCATGGAAACAAGTCAGTATTAATGTGGAGGCAAATTTAAAGGTGATGGGAGTAAAGATAGGGTTGTTTTGAGTGGAATAGATTGTTCTAGTGTTGTGAATATGAACGTTGCTTCGTTTTGAGGCCCAACAGTGGTAATAGACCCCTATGGTGAGTTCTACCCTTGATTAATGGTTACCTGCTTCTGAATTTGTTGGAACTGATGAATTTGACAACAAAGTAAGCCGAAATAAACACTATTATAACAATGTGAGTGTCTGAGGTAATCCCCTGAGGGTCAAATTAAAGTTAAATGATGATAAAATCATGAAATATGATCACTGGACAGCTGAACATGTCACAAACCCTTGTTTTAAATGTAAACACTGAAGCATATGGTCAATTCTTTCTGTCTGACCCCTTTTGCATGTGAATCAACTTAATTTTCTTTCCTTTTTTAAAAAAAAATCCCCCTTTTTAACACATATGACTTTCAAAATTATTTTTTGTTTTATCTACAACTGTCTCATTGCTGTTTTGGATTTTATGATTTGACATTTAATGTAATAGCAACATTATTTTCAGCTTGCAGAATGCCTGTTGATGAATGGGAGGTGTGTATGCACACATACAGCAGAAACAGAAGCCTTCACATCCAATGTGGTATTTCGACAAGCCGGTCTGAAGTCTGTTGTTGACTGCGTCTAATCAAGCACACACCCTTTTCTTCGATATGCCTTACCACCTTGTATCAGTTGCAGTACTTGGATATATAGGTACATACAGTACATTTAAGTACCCCAGTCCAGTTAAAACACCACAATGTCTGACTGGTAACTTCCACCACTCGGTCAGCATCATCCATTAGAGGTTTCTGACCATGCTCTCTTAATGCCTCACTGTGCAGTATTTCTTTTTGCCAGACATGAATTAACTGCTGTACATGAACCCAAGAAGTTGATTAGATGTAAATAATAACAACTGACCCTTGTAGAATGGGTCTGACCACAAATTTTATTGACATGAGAGTGTGTGATGTCTTTAAATTATCTCCCTTGTTTACCCATAGACAATATGTGTTCTTGTCACCCAGTAACCCATAAATTATTGCAGAGAAACACTGTTTTTAGCTGATACTGTCAAATACTGTTAACTCTGAATAGAAATATTCAGTTTTGGGCAGGTTAACCAATCAATTTCCAAAATTATGAGGATATTTTCACTTTGTACCCTGTAAACTGGCTTATACATGAAACTGTCAAGTCTAACAACCTCAAAACAATACACAGTAAATAGTTTTGATTTCCTGGAAGTTTTTTAAAGTCTTAGCTTGAAGAATCAATAGATTCAAGCATAAGTTCCTATCATGCTGTGGTCTAAAAGTGACTTCATCTGTTTAAGGGGTCATTTGCCTTGATCGACGAACAGGCGGCAGGGTACTCTGATCAGTGTTCCAGACAGCTAGGCATTATGCATCTCCTCACTTAATACTTTCTGACAAACTTCATCAACCAGCCTTACATATGTCAAGATGCTAAAGCTGCTTAGTGTGAAATCTCTCCAATTTCTGGCCTGTATTCCATGATTTTGGTCTTTCAAAATATATTCTGGGTTGATATGATCTAGGCAGCCCCAGTCATGTATGGAATCAACCCATGACCCCCTTCTTTTGTGAAATAGGAGTAAACTCCCATGGTATATACATGATTTGAAAACTTTCTCTATGAAAGCAGAAATGCATTTTTGCAAAGCTTTGATGAAGTATACATGATGTAACTCTTACACCTCTATCAGTGCAGCAAATCTCTTTATTCTTTTGCCATAAAAGATATCTGTTGCCAGAAAACTTTCCACAGCATTTCATTTACTCGGGTTCACAGGAGTCATTCAATGTGTGTCATTGCATATAACATTCTTGTTACTCCTGGTTGGCAAAGACAATATAAGGAGTTTGTGTACAATCATCACGTATACATAAAGAAAAACAAAAGATACAATAAGATTCACTGTTTTATTTTCAGACAAATATGGATCAAACATATATCTAATAAATAATAAAAAGATATAGCACTAGATAACAGATCAATATTTGTCACTTATGACAAAAATATTTCTAAAAACATGCTATAACAGTTGCATCCCTTGACTCCTCCTGCACCTCCTCACGCTGACACAGAAAAACACACCCCAGTCAGTCAATGCTAAACATATAATAACACACACCATGCAATACAATACAACAATGAAATAAAATGCAATAAAGAACTTAGGTTACATTGAAAGTACAAAAAATGTATTTAAAGTAAATAAAGGTCTCTTGGAAAATAGATAAAAATTAAGATTGAATAAAATTGTATTAATTGAAATAAAATCAGAATATCAAAACTATTAAAGTTTTACATTGAGAATAATTCAAATTTAATTGATCACAGATAAAATTACGTTCATGTGATCGATTAGCTATTTACTAGCCCACTTGGGCATCCTTGAGCGGATATCTCTGTCATTGTGGTTGGATGCCGCATCCTGGTCTTCATGTTGGCCTTAGCTTTGGTGGTGGCGTTGAAAATTGTGGCTGAGTCCAGTGCAGACATCTTGAGTTTAGATTCCCAGGTAAAGGGGTAAGGGAGCAATGAATTGGCATCTTCTTCATCACTCACAACTGGTGAAGTCATTTCCAAGGTAAGTATAGTTGAAACCCTTTCCTTTCGTCGATCTGGCCAGTCAATAGTTTTCAGGCTTTTCATGCGCAGTGCAATTTTCTGAAAATTAAACAAAAATCAATCAACAGATAAACCATAATGCCAAGATGGATTGCAAATTATTAAAAAGGAAGTGTCGTGAAAAATTATTTACTTCATTAATCACCCCAACACAAGTTAAGCAGTTCATCACATTTAATGACATATCCTATTTTCTTATGGACACACAATCTGTTGCTCTGAAGTGACATGAGTCACTGAAGTGTAATAACATGTTTATATATCACCATTAACTGACTTGATTCTTATGTTATGATTTATGAAATTATGATCTGAATCATGTGTTACATATCTTAAGAATGTAAAAAGCAATAATCCATAAACATTTTAAATGTATATTTCCGGAACTTAGAATCTGTCACACATTGTAATGAGAAGAATTGTTACATGTTATTATTCGAATAGATATACTTACGGATTTCATTCTTTTTGTTTTTTTGCTGCTGTTCTGTGTGACACTTTCTTTCCGGTTTCTTGTCTACTGAGATCATCACGCCTGTTCCGCCACACTCTACAAAGCGCTTCTGAAAATAAATGTTTAAAGTACTATACAGCATGTTTCACACATTTTAGTTCATCTGTTAGGCAAAGGTATTTATATATGCCATGCTGGCTTGGTTACTGAAGTTAACATCCATAAATCTGTCTTTACACTATTATTTAAATCATTAACTATTTATAATGACAGGCAGGTGAGTGAAAATTACCTTCACAAGATCCTATTGACCATCCTTGGTCGTGATATAGTCACTTGTTTCTTTGACTACTATATTCATAGAGTCCTCGTCATCGGCTTTACTGAAATAAAAACAAATGTCATTTTTCTTGCACTTCATTCAATCATGCATTCAACACAATGTCTATTAAAATTAACGATCGTCAGTGAAAATTATACAACCAAGTAAACTGCAGATTTATAACTTTGAATACATATATTGTTCTGAAAGTTTACCATTTTGTAGTTAAATGATTTAAAATAACTTCCAAAAAGGCTAACCATCCTTTGTGTTATTTCGTGCAAATTCTATGTACATCCTGTTTGCCAAAGTTATGCAACCGGTAAGTGAACAACTGACATAAAGATCATGATAAAAGAAGTTTAGTTATATCACATGACATAACCTTGCAGCAATTAAGCATTGTAAAATCAAGGGGTCAGTTTGATGGCAATTTCACACAGGTGTAATGTTAAACTGATTTAGTTTACCGGCTATTCAAATCCATTTGCACATACCTTCGATAGACAAGCGTGATCCTCCAGGAGCAGTCGTGTCCAAATTTTTCTCACAACAGCCTAAAAGATTAAATCAAATACGTTAAATATAACAGGTATATATATATGATTATGCTCAACACGTATGTGTTAAATTATTGAAAAATGACATGAAATTGTAAATGTATCCTACGCAGAGCTAACAGTTTCTTATATGAATTTAGTGTTTGCCTCAAATAGTTCAGAAACACATCTGACCCCTCTGAGCGAATTTGGGGGTAAACAATTTCATTTCACTAATGATCCAGGATTGCATTTAATAAATTACACCGAAATGTTGCCATTGTAAAAGCCCATCATTTTTATCATTCTTTAAAATATATCTGAATTGGTGAAATACATCTTGCAATACCCAGTAAACCCATGAGTGAACCACTACATATGGCGGATCTTTTTGATGCAGATCGTAATTCATCCCCCCCCCCCCCCACCACACACACACACACACACCTTTTGTACAAGTGTTAACCGAGTTGCAAAGCTAAAATTTGCAAACTATTAACAGGAGCACTAAAATCAAAAGTCTGCCCCTTTAAACTTAAATAAATACTTGTGGTTAGTACTAAGATAGTTACTTACAAATACAAGCTTGGTGTATTCTATACCATGTCGATCTATTGAAATGGAATATAAACAAACTTATTTTTCAGGCCTATTTTACTTAGATTTAACGATAACATTTGAAAATAATACGAGCGAAAATATACATTCGCGGGATAAACTTTATAATCTATCCGGATTTCTGTCATTAACGCAATATTTCTTTAAACGTTATTTACAATAAAATACCCTCGGTCTTACCTGACACATCCGAGGTACTCCGAGTTGCTCGCATCCGTTCTCTGCTTTCTTCTCCAAGTCGCGAATTCTTTCGTCGAGTGCTTTTGGGGAAAGTGAGGTGGCCATGGCAAAGTTTACACGACGCAGCCATCTTATGCTTAAAGTTTTGAAAAATAATTGCTAGGAAAACAAATTTGTTCCTACCCGCCAAACAAGATGGCGTCTCGCTAACACTCACGGGAAATAGACAGTTTTGTCATTGTGTTTTTTTAAATAAATCTAATGTGACCATTTGACAGTAGATTTCCTCGTTCTACAACAAAAGAGGAAGGTACACCCTGTTGTGAGTTGTTTTGTTAACAATTAGATAGTCTCGCGTGGACGTGATCCTGTCGCCATTCGTTTATTTGTTTACATTGCCGACATCAAAGGGGAGTGTGAAAAGTGGAATTCAGCGGATTGAATGTAAGTACTCAAAGTGACAACAGTGAGCAGTTATGGTTTTAGCAGTCTTTTCATCGCATTAGCGTCACGGATTGCTTTTTCTCAGTGTCAAGCATCAATATGTAGACCTTGTGATTATTAACAGTGATTAATTGTGAAAACATGTTCACCTTACTTTAACATGCCCGAGCGTCATGAGTCCTACTGATTTAGCACTCATGGGAAACTTTATTGTGGCAAATAAGTTATTTTCTAAAATCCTGTCAGGAGAAGGTAGTATCCGGATATATTTCTGCTGGATGGACCCCCCCCCCCCCCCCACGTATCATGTAAGTAATTTACGCACTGTGCTCACAACATGCACGGGGGTTAGAAATATTAACATTGTTTGTTCTTTTCAGTTATACACCCAGATCTACTATCCCTATCTACCCTTTAAGTTAACTTTACTACTATTACTAATATAATTTGGTGATGTGTCACAATTTCTTTGAAACCTTAATTCATTTGTCAATGTGAATGAAGAATGAAGCACAATCCCACTGACCCTTTGGCTATGATTTGTACATGCATAATTTCTGTAGACTATTCGTGGCACTTTCTGCTGCAGGGACACAGTTCTTTGTGGACATTGCGACAAGTAATTGTCAAGAAAAACAGCCTAAAATCACGAGAAATACGTTTCTGAAATATGGTTGGTTTCTACAATATTTGTTTTAACATGGGTACCCAGAGATATTCCGCATATATGTCTTCGTTATATCTATTCATATAATCTGTACTCCAGAAATATTTCAACCAAGTCACATCATACATTTATTAGTTCATCAAATTATCTAGTATCTTATGTTCTGTGTCAGTTCTGTGTATCCAGTTGTACCAGTTAATCAGTTTCATGGTTTGATATTTGTTTTATAACCATTAAAACCTTGTCCATCAGTACATGTTGCATGTGTTAGCCCTACAATGCATTGACATTATCATCACACCTCAAGTTTCATATTTCTGAAAGAATCGTTGTGTCAGTTATTTGATTTACAGATATGGATTGTGGACCAACAAACTCGGAGAATGATGCCCGGTAAGGGAATCTCTTTTATAACAATATTATTCATATAGCTTTATAATGAAGCTGACACTATGTTAATACATACAACAAACCTTTTTGACCTCACTCAAAGTGTAACTGTACATGGATTCAAGCATAATATATACATATATTTTAAATTCCAGGAGAAATACGGCTTTTCTGTCCTCACTGCCAGACGTCTGTTTCAAGAAAAACACGTTATCTCCATCTCCGTAACAAGATGTTTGTTAGTTTGTAAAGATTTTTCGGGTGAATGACAAATGTTTCATCAGGTCAGTCATCAAAGAATTTTTAGATTTCACTAAAAATCGAGTTTGCACTGTCACTTTGCTATCCATGTTTAATATATTTAATGTATGTATCATACATGTAACTGTAATAACTGAAAGTGAGCAAATGGTAATACGTATTTAATATTTGTAATACATGTTATCTGCATTATCATATATATTGCTGTGTTTCATTCATTGAATTGTCTCTCAGTTGAATTGATGATTCAAACTGAATGTCCTTTTCCTTTCCAGACACTGACAGTGACCAAGATATTAACAGCACATTCAAGGTTTGCGAGCTATTACCACCACAATGTGAGAGCCTGATTGATTCGGATTCAGATGTTTCGCCAGATATTAACCAGGACTCGCATACACCAACAAACATCTACAGAAGAACAAAGCACTTTGTGTACTGGCTAGCTCGTCTTCATTCAGTGTGCCTACTTCCTGAGCAATGCTTGTGTGCAGAGAATTATGTTACTCTTCTCTGAGCGCCCCAGTTTCTTAATACAGCGAATTGTGTACTACTGCAACTGCCCTGTTGCATTAAAATGTGAGCTTTTCTAAGAAATGAAACAGTTGGATCATAATATTTCCAGCGTTTGTTTTTTGTTCAAATAAATATGTAATAAATATAACAAGATAATACAACATATTTCAGCTTTCTAAACTAAGCAAACTCTCATTGTCATCTTCCTTGTACAGAAACCTAGCGGAAACCTACATTACCCAAGATCCACAAGGTTTCCGCAAGACCAGAAACTTACTCACTCCAGCTATAAAGGTTTCAGTAAACTGAAACTAAATGGAAACTTCCAACTACAGTTTCAGTTGACGGAAACATGACGGAAACTAAGACTTGTTAGTTTCAGTTGTGGAAACTATGCGGAAACTCTCATTGCGCGTTTCCTGAAACTGAAACCTAGCGGAAACCTACATTACCCAGTATCCATCAGGTTTCCGCAAGAACGGAAACCAAGTTATTTTTGCTGTGACATATGTCAAGATGCTAAAGCTGCTTAGTGTGAAATCTCTCCAATTTCTGGCCTGTATTCCATGATTTTGGTCTTTCAAAATATATTCTGGGTTGATATGATCTAGGCAGCCCCAGTCATGTATGGAATCAACCCATGACCCCCTTCTTTTGTGAAATAGGAGTAAACTCCCATGGTATATACATGATTTGAAAACTTTCTCTATGAAAGCAGAAATGCATTTTTGCAAAGCTTTGATGAAGTATACATGATGTAACTCTTACACCTCTATCAGTGCAGCAAATCTCTTTATTCTTTTGCCATAAAAGATATGTTGGACAGAAAAAAATATTGAGGTTTCATGCAGTTTTATTTTTTTTCTGAGAAGTTACATGTATATACAGTACATAAATCACAGATTGGCCTAGTGCAGATGCAGACCATTTTTTCTACAGGTTCCACTACACTATATCAGTATCACATGCTGCCCGAGCGAGGACCGTATGGAAACAACTCAAACGGACAGAGGCCTGTGACAGCTGTGATTGGATGAAATAGTGTAAGATGTGTATGTGTTTTAAAAGCACATCCACCCTGTTATTAAAATTGACCACAATTTTAAGTATTTAGTGCTGTCATTTTTATCACCATGGGTTATGCCTATGTGTGTACATATATTTGGAAGTAGGTGACATTCGGTGCGGAGCTGGGGGTTGATGTGTTCCGCTTCCTGTGCTTGGCAAATGTGCCGGACAAGTTGGCCACAACTTGTGTTTTATTGTAGCTTAGAGGCCAGACTGTGCCCATGTGTACATGGAATGGCTGTTGATAGCCTGGATATTTTTTAAAAAAATATAAGGTTACTATAGAAGTCTATGGGAAAACATTTGGTGTTGTGTAACCTGTAGGGTTCGAGCACATTTCAGTAAGTCATACTTTACATGCCTTCCTGTGTTTATTTCACCATGGAAACAAGTCAGTATTAATGTGGAGGCAAATTTAAAGGTGATGGGAGTAAAGATAGGGTTGTTTTGAGTGGAATAGATTGTTCTAGTGTTGTGAATATGAACGTTGCTTCGTTTTGAGGCCCAACAGTGGTAATAGACCCCTATGGTGAGTTCTACCCTTGATTAATGGTTACCTGCTTCTGAATTTGTTGGAACTGATGAATTTGACAACAAAGTAAGCCGAAATAAACACTATTATAACAATGTGAGTGTCTGAGGTAATCCCCTGAGGGTCAAATTAAAGTTAAATGATGATAAAATCATGAAATATGATCACTGGACAGCTGAACATGTCACAAACCCTTGTTTTAAATGTAAACACTGAAGCATATGGTCAATTCTTTCTGTCTGACCCCTTTTGCATGTGAATCAACTTAATTTTCTTTCCTTTTTTAAAAAAAAATCCCCCTTTTTAACACATATGACTTTCAAAATTATTTTTTGTTTTATCTACAACTGTCTCATTGCTGTTTTGGATTTTATGATTTGACATTTAATGTAATAGCAACATTATTTTCAGCTTGCAGAATGCCTGTTGATGAATGGGAGGTGTGTATGCACACATACAGCAGAAACAGAAGCCTTCACATCCAATGTGGTATTTCGACAAGCCGGTCTGAAGTCTGTTGTTGACTGCGTCTAATCAAGCACACACCCTTTTCTTCGATATGCCTTACCACCTTGTATCAGTTGCAGTACTTGGATATATAGGTACATACAGTACATTTAAGTACCCCAGTCCAGTTAAAACACCACAATGTCTGACTGGTAACTTCCACCACTCGGTCAGCATCATCCATTAGAGGTTTCTGACCATGCTCTCTTAATGCCTCACTGTGCAGTATTTCTTTTTGCCAGACATGAATTAACTGCTGTACATGAACCCAAGAAGTTGATTAGATGTAAATAATAACAACTGACCCTTGTAGAATGGGTCTGACCACAAATTTTATTGACATGAGAGTGTGTGATGTCTTTAAATTATCTCCCTTGTTTACCCATAGACAATATGTGTTCTTGTCACCCAGTAACCCATAAATTATTGCAGAGAAACACTGTTTTTAGCTGATACTGTCAAATACTGTTAACTCTGAATAGAAATATTCAGTTTTGGGCAGGTTAACCAATCAATTTCCAAAATTATGAGGATATTTTCACTTTGTACCCTGTAAACTGGCTTATACATGAAACTGTCAAGTCTAACAACCTCAAAACAATACACAGTAAATAGTTTTGATTTCCTGGAAGTTTTTTAAAGTCTTAGCTTGAAGAATCAATAGATTCAAGCATAAGTTCCTATCATGCTGTGGTCTAAAAGTGACTTCATCTGTTTAAGGGGTCATTTGCCTTGATCGACGAACAGGCGGCAGGGTACTCTGATCAGTGTTCCAGACAGCTAGGCATTATGCATCTCCTCACTTAATACTTTCTGACAAACTTCATCAACCAGCCTTACATATGTCAAGATGCTAAAGCTGCTTAGTGTGAAATCTCTCCAATTTCTGGCCTGTATTCCATGATTTTGGTCTTTCAAAATATATTCTGGGTTGATATGATCTAGGCAGCCCCAGTCATGTATGGAATCAACCCATGACCCCCTTCTTTTGTGAAATAGGAGTAAACTCCCATGGTATATACATGATTTGAAAACTTTCTCTATGAAAGCAGAAATGCATTTTTGCAAAGCTTTGATGAAGTATACATGATGTAACTCTTACACCTCTATCAGTGCAGCAAATCTCTTTATTCTTTTGCCATAAAAGATATGTTGGACAGAAAAAAATATTGAGGTTTCATGCAGTTTTATTTTTTTTCTGAGAAGTTACATGTATATACAGTACATAAATCACAGATTGGCCTAGTGCAGATGCAGACCATTTTTTCTACAGGTTCCACTACACTATATCAGTATCACATGCTGCCCGAGCGAGGACCGTATGGAAACAACTCAAACGGACAGAGGCCTGTGACAGCTGTGATTGGATGAAATAGTGTAAGATGTGTATGTGTTTTAAAAGCACATCCACCCTGTTATTAAAATTGACCACAATTTTAAGTATTTAGTGCTGTCATTTTTATCACCATGGGTTATGCCTATGTGTGTACATATATTTGGAAGTAGGTGACATTCGGTGCGGAGCTGGGGGTTGATGTGTTCCGCTTCCTGTGCTTGGCAAATGTGCCGGACAAGTTGGCCACAACTTGTGTTTTATTGTAGCTTAGAGGCCAGACTGTGCCCATGTGTACATGGAATGGCTGTTGATAGCCTGGATATTTTTTAAAAAAATATAAGGTTACTATAGAAGTCTATGGGAAAACATTTGGTGTTGTGTAACCTGTAGGGTTCGAGCACATTTCAGTAAGTCATACTTTACATGCCTTCCTGTGTTTATTTCACCATGGAAACAAGTCAGTATTAATGTGGAGGCAAATTTAAAGGTGATGGGAGTAAAGATAGGGTTGTTTTGAGTGGAATAGATTGTTCTAGTGTTGTGAATATGAACGTTGCTTCGTTTTGAGGCCCAACAGTGGTAATAGACCCCTATGGTGAGTTCTACCCTTGATTAATGGTTACCTGCTTCTGAATTTGTTGGAACTGATGAATTTGACAACAAAGTAAGCCGAAATAAACACTATTATAACAATGTGAGTGTCTGAGGTAATCCCCTGAGGGTCAAATTAAAGTTAAATGATGATAAAATCATGAAATATGATCACTGGACAGCTGAACATGTCACAAACCCTTGTTTTAAATGTAAACACTGAAGCATATGGTCAATTCTTTCTGTCTGACCCCTTTTGCATGTGAATCAACTTAATTTTCTTTCCTTTTTTAAAAAAAAATCCCCCTTTTTAACACATATGACTTTCAAAATTATTTTTTGTTTTATCTACAACTGTCTCATTGCTGTTTTGGATTTTATGATTTGACATTTAATGTAATAGCAACATTATTTTCAGCTTGCAGAATGCCTGTTGATGAATGGGAGGTGTGTATGCACACATACAGCAGAAACAGAAGCCTTCACATCCAATGTGGTATTTCGACAAGCCGGTCTGAAGTCTGTTGTTGACTGCGTCTAATCAAGCACACACCCTTTTCTTCGATATGCCTTACCACCTTGTATCAGTTGCAGTACTTGGATATATAGGTACATACAGTACATTTAAGTACCCCAGTCCAGTTAAAACACCACAATGTCTGACTGGTAACTTCCACCACTCGGTCAGCATCATCCATTAGAGGTTTCTGACCATGCTCTCTTAATGCCTCACTGTGCAGTATTTCTTTTTGCCAGACATGAATTAACTGCTGTACATGAACCCAAGAAGTTGATTAGATGTAAATAATAACAACTGACCCTTGTAGAATGGGTCTGACCACAAATTTTATTGACATGAGAGTGTGTGATGTCTTTAAATTATCTCCCTTGTTTACCCATAGACAATATGTGTTCTTGTCACCCAGTAACCCATAAATTATTGCAGAGAAACACTGTTTTTAGCTGATACTGTCAAATACTGTTAACTCTGAATAGAAATATTCAGTTTTGGGCAGGTTAACCAATCAATTTCCAAAATTATGAGGATATTTTCACTTTGTACCCTGTAAACTGGCTTATACATGAAACTGTCAAGTCTAACAACCTCAAAACAATACACAGTAAATAGTTTTGATTTCCTGGAAGTTTTTTAAAGTCTTAGCTTGAAGAATCAATAGATTCAAGCATAAGTTCCTATCATGCTGTGGTCTAAAAGTGACTTCATCTGTTTAAGGGGTCATTTGCCTTGATCGACGAACAGGCGGCAGGGTACTCTGATCAGTGTTCCAGACAGCTAGGCATTATGCATCTCCTCACTTAATACTTTCTGACAAACTTCATCAACCAGCCTTACATATGTCAAGATGCTAAAGCTGCTTAGTGTGAAATCTCTCCAATTTCTGGCCTGTATTCCATGATTTTGGTCTTTCAAAATATATTCTGGGTTGATATGATCTAGGCAGCCCCAGTCATGTATGGAATCAACCCATGACCCCCTTCTTTTGTGAAATAGGAGTAAACTCCCATGGTATATACATGATTTGAAAACTTTCTCTATGAAAGCAGAAATGCATTTTTGCAAAGCTTTGATGAAGTATACATGATGTAACTCTTACACCTCTATCAGTGCAGCAAATCTCTTTATTCTTTTGCCATAAAAGATATGTTGGACAGAAAAAAATATTGAGGTTTCATGCAGTTTTATTTTTTTTCTGAGAAGTTACATGTATATACAGTACATAAATCACAGATTGGCCTAGTGCAGATGCAGACCATTTTTTCTACAGGTTCCACTACACTATATCAGTATCACATGCTGCCCGAGCGAGGACCGTATGGAAACAACTCAAACGGACAGAGGCCTGTGACAGCTGTGATTGGATGAAATAGTGTAAGATGTGTATGTGTTTTAAAAGCACATCCACCCTGTTATTAAAATTGACCACAATTTTAAGTATTTAGTGCTGTCATTTTTATCACCATGGGTTATGCCTATGTGTGTACATATATTTGGAAGTAGGTGACATTCGGTGCGGAGCTGGGGGTTGATGTGTTCCGCTTCCTGTGCTTGGCAAATGTGCCGGACAAGTTGGCCACAACTTGTGTTTTATTGTAGCTTAGAGGCCAGACTGTGCCCATGTGTACATGGAATGGCTGTTGATAGCCTGGATATTTTTTAAAAAAATATAAGGTTACTATAGAAGTCTATGGGAAAACATTTGGTGTTGTGTAACCTGTAGGGTTCGAGCACATTTCAGTAAGTCATACTTTACATGCCTTCCTGTGTTTATTTCACCATGGAAACAAGTCAGTATTAATGTGGAGGCAAATTTAAAGGTGATGGGAGTAAAGATAGGGTTGTTTTGAGTGGAATAGATTGTTCTAGTGTTGTGAATATGAACGTTGCTTCGTTTTGAGGCCCAACAGTGGTAATAGACCCCTATGGTGAGTTCTACCCTTGATTAATGGTTACCTGCTTCTGAATTTGTTGGAACTGATGAATTTGACAACAAAGTAAGCCGAAATAAACACTATTATAACAATGTGAGTGTCTGAGGTAATCCCCTGAGGGTCAAATTAAAGTTAAATGATGATAAAATCATGAAATATGATCACTGGACAGCTGAACATGTCACAAACCCTTGTTTTAAATGTAAACACTGAAGCATATGGTCAATTCTTTCTGTCTGACCCCTTTTGCATGTGAATCAACTTAATTTTCTTTCCTTTTTTAAAAAAAAATCCCCCTTTTTAACACATATGACTTTCAAAATTATTTTTTGTTTTATCTACAACTGTCTCATTGCTGTTTTGGATTTTATGATTTGACATTTAATGTAATAGCAACATTATTTTCAGCTTGCAGAATGCCTGTTGATGAATGGGAGGTGTGTATGCACACATACAGCAGAAACAGAAGCCTTCACATCCAATGTGGTATTTCGACAAGCCGGTCTGAAGTCTGTTGTTGACTGCGTCTAATCAAGCACACACCCTTTTCTTCGATATGCCTTACCACCTTGTATCAGTTGCAGTACTTGGATATATAGGTACATACAGTACATTTAAGTACCCCAGTCCAGTTAAAACACCACAATGTCTGACTGGTAACTTCCACCACTCGGTCAGCATCATCCATTAGAGGTTTCTGACCATGCTCTCTTAATGCCTCACTGTGCAGTATTTCTTTTTGCCAGACATGAATTAACTGCTGTACATGAACCCAAGAAGTTGATTAGATGTAAATAATAACAACTGACCCTTGTAGAATGGGTCTGACCACAAATTTTATTGACATGAGAGTGTGTGATGTCTTTAAATTATCTCCCTTGTTTACCCATAGACAATATGTGTTCTTGTCACCCAGTAACCCATAAATTATTGCAGAGAAACACTGTTTTTAGCTGATACTGTCAAATACTGTTAACTCTGAATAGAAATATTCAGTTTTGGGCAGGTTAACCAATCAATTTCCAAAATTATGAGGATATTTTCACTTTGTACCCTGTAAACTGGCTTATACATGAAACTGTCAAGTCTAACAACCTCAAAACAATACACAGTAAATAGTTTTGATTTCCTGGAAGTTTTTTAAAGTCTTAGCTTGAAGAATCAATAGATTCAAGCATAAGTTCCTATCATGCTGTGGTCTAAAAGTGACTTCATCTGTTTAAGGGGTCATTTGCCTTGATCGACGAACAGGCGGCAGGGTACTCTGATCAGTGTTCCAGACAGCTAGGCATTATGCATCTCCTCACTTAATACTTTCTGACAAACTTCATCAACCAGCCTTACATATGTCAAGATGCTAAAGCTGCTTAGTGTGAAATCTCTCCAATTTCTGGCCTGTATTCCATGATTTTGGTCTTTCAAAATATATTCTGGGTTGATATGATCTAGGCAGCCCCAGTCATGTATGGAATCAACCCATGACCCCCTTCTTTTGTGAAATAGGAGTAAACTCCCATGGTATATACATGATTTGAAAACTTTCTCTATGAAAGCAGAAATGCATTTTTGCAAAGCTTTGATGAAGTATACATGATGTAACTCTTACACCTCTATCAGTGCAGCAAATCTCTTTATTCTTTTGCCATAAAAGATATGTTGGACAGAAAAAAATATTGAGGTTTCATGCAGTTTTATTTTTTTTCTGAGAAGTTACATGTATATACAGTACATAAATCACAGATTGGCCTAGTGCAGATGCAGACCATTTTTTCTACAGGTTCCACTACACTATATCAGTATCACATGCTGCCCGAGCGAGGACCGTATGGAAACAACTCAAACGGACAGAGGCCTGTGACAGCTGTGATTGGATGAAATAGTGTAAGATGTGTATGTGTTTTAAAAGCACATCCACCCTGTTATTAAAATTGACCACAATTTTAAGTATTTAGTGCTGTCATTTTTATCACCATGGGTTATGCCTATGTGTGTACATATATTTGGAAGTAGGTGACATTCGGTGCGGAGCTGGGGGTTGATGTGTTCCGCTTCCTGTGCTTGGCAAATGTGCCGGACAAGTTGGCCACAACTTGTGTTTTATTGTAGCTTAGAGGCCAGACTGTGCCCATGTGTACATGGAATGGCTGTTGATAGCCTGGATATTTTTTAAAAAAATATAAGGTTACTATAGAAGTCTATGGGAAAACATTTGGTGTTGTGTAACCTGTAGGGTTCGAGCACATTTCAGTAAGTCATACTTTACATGCCTTCCTGTGTTTATTTCACCATGGAAACAAGTCAGTATTAATGTGGAGGCAAATTTAAAGGTGATGGGAGTAAAGATAGGGTTGTTTTGAGTGGAATAGATTGTTCTAGTGTTGTGAATATGAACGTTGCTTCGTTTTGAGGCCCAACAGTGGTAATAGACCCCTATGGTGAGTTCTACCCTTGATTAATGGTTACCTGCTTCTGAATTTGTTGGAACTGATGAATTTGACAACAAAGTAAGCCGAAATAAACACTATTATAACAATGTGAGTGTCTGAGGTAATCCCCTGAGGGTCAAATTAAAGTTAAATGATGATAAAATCATGAAATATGATCACTGGACAGCTGAACATGTCACAAACCCTTGTTTTAAATGTAAACACTGAAGCATATGGTCAATTCTTTCTGTCTGACCCCTTTTGCATGTGAATCAACTTAATTTTCTTTCCTTTTTTAAAAAAAAATCCCCCTTTTTAACACATATGACTTTCAAAATTATTTTTTGTTTTATCTACAACTGTCTCATTGCTGTTTTGGATTTTATGATTTGACATTTAATGTAATAGCAACATTATTTTCAGCTTGCAGAATGCCTGTTGATGAATGGGAGGTGTGTATGCACACATACAGCAGAAACAGAAGCCTTCACATCCAATGTGGTATTTCGACAAGCCGGTCTGAAGTCTGTTGTTGACTGCGTCTAATCAAGCACACACCCTTTTCTTCGATATGCCTTACCACCTTGTATCAGTTGCAGTACTTGGATATATAGGTACATACAGTACATTTAAGTACCCCAGTCCAGTTAAAACACCACAATGTCTGACTGGTAACTTCCACCACTCGGTCAGCATCATCCATTAGAGGTTTCTGACCATGCTCTCTTAATGCCTCACTGTGCAGTATTTCTTTTTGCCAGACATGAATTAACTGCTGTACATGAACCCAAGAAGTTGATTAGATGTAAATAATAACAACTGACCCTTGTAGAATGGGTCTGACCACAAATTTTATTGACATGAGAGTGTGTGATGTCTTTAAATTATCTCCCTTGTTTACCCATAGACAATATGTGTTCTTGTCACCCAGTAACCCATAAATTATTGCAGAGAAACACTGTTTTTAGCTGATACTGTCAAATACTGTTAACTCTGAATAGAAATATTCAGTTTTGGGCAGGTTAACCAATCAATTTCCAAAATTATGAGGATATTTTCACTTTGTACCCTGTAAACTGGCTTATACATGAAACTGTCAAGTCTAACAACCTCAAAACAATACACAGTAAATAGTTTTGATTTCCTGGAAGTTTTTTAAAGTCTTAGCTTGAAGAATCAATAGATTCAAGCATAAGTTCCTATCATGCTGTGGTCTAAAAGTGACTTCATCTGTTTAAGGGGTCATTTGCCTTGATCGACGAACAGGCGGCAGGGTACTCTGATCAGTGTTCCAGACAGCTAGGCATTATGCATCTCCTCACTTAATACTTTCTGACAAACTTCATCAACCAGCCTTACATATGTCAAGATGCTAAAGCTGCTTAGTGTGAAATCTCTCCAATTTCTGGCCTGTATTCCATGATTTTGGTCTTTCAAAATATATTCTGGGTTGATATGATCTAGGCAGCCCCAGTCATGTATGGAATCAACCCATGACCCCCTTCTTTTGTGAAATAGGAGTAAACTCCCATGGTATATACATGATTTGAAAACTTTCTCTATGAAAGCAGAAATGCATTTTTGCAAAGCTTTGATGAAGTATACATGATGTAACTCTTACACCTCTATCAGTGCAGCAAATCTCTTTATTCTTTTGCCATAAAAGATATGTTGGACAGAAAAAAATATTGAGGTTTCATGCAGTTTTATTTTTTTTCTGAGAAGTTACATGTATATACAGTACATAAATCACAGATTGGCCTAGTGCAGATGCAGACCATTTTTTCTACAGGTTCCACTACACTATATCAGTATCACATGCTGCCCGAGCGAGGACCGTATGGAAACAACTCAAACGGACAGAGGCCTGTGACAGCTGTGATTGGATGAAATAGTGTAAGATGTGTATGTGTTTTAAAAGCACATCCACCCTGTTATTAAAATTGACCACAATTTTAAGTATTTAGTGCTGTCATTTTTATCACCATGGGTTATGCCTATGTGTGTACATATATTTGGAAGTAGGTGACATTCGGTGCGGAGCTGGGGGTTGATGTGTTCCGCTTCCTGTGCTTGGCAAATGTGCCGGACAAGTTGGCCACAACTTGTGTTTTATTGTAGCTTAGAGGCCAGACTGTGCCCATGTGTACATGGAATGGCTGTTGATAGCCTGGATATTTTTTAAAAAAATATAAGGTTACTATAGAAGTCTATGGGAAAACATTTGGTGTTGTGTAACCTGTAGGGTTCGAGCACATTTCAGTAAGTCATACTTTACATGCCTTCCTGTGTTTATTTCACCATGGAAACAAGTCAGTATTAATGTGGAGGCAAATTTAAAGGTGATGGGAGTAAAGATAGGGTTGTTTTGAGTGGAATAG
>NW_027133938.1:0-62584 GCF_037392515.1 Haliotis asinina
TCGCCTTCGAGAACGGCCAAAACCACTTCAATACCTCCTTTTGGGTGAAAAGTTTATGTAAAACACACTTTCAACAAGACCAGAGTTTTGCACGATTTCGCACATGTTCGAGGACGGTCAAAATCACTTCAAAACCTCTTTTTTGGGTGAAAAGTTTCTTTAATACATACTTTTTACAACACTAGCGTTTTGCACGATTTCGCACATGTTCGAGAACGGTCAAAACCACTTCAATACCTCCTTTTGGGGTGAAAAGTTTATGTAAAACACACTTTCAACAAGACCAGAGTTTTGCACGATTTCGCACATGTTCGAGGACGGTCAAAATCACTTCAAAACCTCTTTTTTGGGTGAAAAGTTTCTTTAATACATACTTTTTACAACACTAGCGTTTTGCACGATTTCGCACATGTTCGAGAACGGTCAAAACCACTTCATACCTCCTTTTGGGTGAAAAGTTTATGTAAAACACACTTTCAACAAGACCAGAGTTTTTGCACGATTTCGCACATGTTCGAGAACCGGTCAAAATCACTTCAAAACCTCTTTTTTGGGTGAAAAGTTTCTTTAATACATACTTTTAACAACTTTAGCGTTTTGCACGATTTCGCAACATGTTCGAGAACGGCAAAACCACTTCAATACCTCCTTTTGGGTGAAAAGTTTATGTAAAAACACACTTTCAACAAGACCAGAGTTTTGCACGATTTCGCACATGTTCGAGGACGGTCAAAATCACTTCAAAACCTCTTTTTTTGGGTGAAAAGTTTCTTTAATACATACTTTTAAACACACTAGCGTTTTGCACGATTTCGCACATGTTCGAGAACGGTCAAAACCACTTCAAAACCTCCTTTTGGGTGAAAAGTTTCTTTAATACATACTTTTTACAACACTAGCGTTTTGCACGATTTCGCACATGTTCGAGAACGGTCAAAATCACTTCAAAACCTCTTTTTTGGGTGAAAAGTTTCTTTAATACATACTTTTACAACACTAGCGTTTTGCACGATTTCGCACATGTTCGAGGACGGTCAAAATCACTTCAAAACCTCTTTTTTGGGTGAAAAGTTTCTTTAATACATACTTTTTACAACACTAGCGTTTTGCACGATTTCGCACATGTTCGAGAACGGTCAAAACCACTTCAATACCTCCTTTTGGGTGAAAAGTTTATGTAAAACACACCTTTCAACAAGACCAGAGTTTTGCACCGATTTCTCACATGTTCGAGAACGGTCAAAACCACTTCAATACCTCCTTTTGGGTGAAAAGTTTATGTAAAACACACTTTCAACAAGACCAGAGTTTTGCACGATTCGCACATGTTCGAGGACGGTCAAAATCACTTCAAAACCTCTTTTTTGGGTGAAAAGTTTCTTTAATACATACTTTTTACAACACTAGCGTTTTGCACGATTTCGCACATGTTCGAGAACGGCCAAAAACCACTTCAATACCTCCTTTTGGGTGAAAAGTTTATGTAAAACACACTTTCAACTAGACCAGAGTTTTGCACGATTTCTCACATGTTCGAGAACGGTCAAAACCACTTCAAAAACCTCCTTTTGGGTGAAAAGTTTCTTGAATACATACTTTTTTACAACACTAGCGTTTTGCACGATTTCGCACATGTTCGAGAACGGTCAAAACCACTTCAATACCTCCTTTTGGGTGAAAAGTTTATGTAAAACACACTTTTCAACAAGACCAGAGTTTGCACGATTTCTCACATGTTCGAGAACGGTCAAAACCACTTCAATACCTCCTTTTGGGTGAAAAGTTTATGTAAAACACACTTTCACACAAGACCAGAGTTTTGCACGATTTCTCACATTTTCGAGAACGGTCAAAACCACTTCAATACCTCCTTTTGGGTGAAAAGTTTATGTAAAACACACTTTCAACAAGACCAGACTTTTGCACGATTTCGCACATGTTCGAGGACGGTCAAAATCACTTCAAAACCTCTTTTTTGGGTGAAAAGTTTCTTGAATACATACTTTTTACAACACTAGCGTTTTGCACGATTTCGCACATGTTCGAGAACGGTCAAAACCACTTCAATACCTCCTTTTGGGTGAAAAGTTTATGTAAAACACACTTTCAACAAGACCAGACTTTTGCACGATTTCGCACATGTTCGAGGACGGTCAAAATCACTTCAAAACCTCTTTTTTGGGTGAAAAGTTTCTTTAATACATACTTTTAACAACACTAGCGTTTTGCACGATTTCGCACATGTTCGAGAACGGCCAAAACCACTTCAAAACCTCCTTTTGGGTGAAAAGTTTCTTTAATACATACTTTTTACAACACTAGCGTTTTGCACGATTTCGCACATGTTCGAGAACGGTCAAAACCACTTCAATACCTCCTTTTGGGTGAAAAGTTTATGTAAAACAACACTTTCAACAAGACCAGAGTTTTCCACGATTTCGCACATGTTCGAGGACGGTCAAAATCCACTTCAAAACCTCTTTTTTGGGTGAAAAGTTTCTTTAATACATACTTTTTACAACACTAGCGTTTTGCACGATTTCGCACATGTTCGAGAACGGTCAAAACCACTTCAATACCTCCTTTTGGGTGAAAAGTTTTATGTAAAACACACTTTCAACAAGACCAGAGTTTGCACGATTTCGCACATGTTCGAGGACGGTCAAAATCACTTCAAAACCTCTTTTTTGGTGAAAAGTTTCTTTAATACATACTTTTTACAACACTAGCGTTTTGCACGATTTCGCACATGTTCGAGAACGGTCAAAACCACTTCAATACCTCCTTTTGGGTGAAAAGTTTATGTAAAACACACTTTCAACAAGACCAGAGTTTTGCACGATTTCTCACATTTTCGAGAACGGTCAAAACCACTTCAATACCTCCTTTTGGGGTGAAAAGTTTATGTAAAACACACTTTCAACAAGAGCAGAGTTTTGCACGATTTCGCACATGTTCGAGGACGGTCAAAATCACTTCAAAACCTCTTTTTGGGTGAAAAGTTTCTTGAATACATAACTTTTTACAACACTAGCGTTTTGCACGATTCGCACATGTTCGAGAACGGCCAAAACCACTTCAATACCTCCTTTTGGGTGAAAAGTTTATGTAAAACACACTTTCAACAAGACCAGAGTTTTGCACGATTTCTCACATGTTCGAGAACGGTCAAAACCACTTCAAAACCTCCTTTTGGGTGAAAAGGTTTCTTGAATACATACTTTTTACAACACTAGCGTTTTGCACGATTTCGCACATGTTCGAGAACGGTCAAAACCACTTCAATACCTCCTTTTGGGTGAAAAGTTTATGTAAAACACACTTTCAACAAGACCAGAGTTTTGCACGATTTCTCACATGTTCGAGAACGGTCAAAACCACTTCAATACCTCCTTTTGGGTGAAAAGTTTATGTAAAACACACTTTCAACAAGACCAGAGTTTTGCACGATTTCTCACATTTTCGAGAACGGTCAAAACCACTTCAATACCTCCTTTTGGTGAAAAGTTTATGTAAAACACACTTTCAACAAGACCAGACTTTTGCACGATTTCGCACATGTTCGAGGACGGTCAAAATCACTTCAAAACCTCTTTTTTGGGTGAAAAGTTTCTTGAATACATACTTTTTACAACACTAGCGTTTTGCACGATTTCGCACATGTTCGAGAACGGTCAAAACCACTTCAATACCTCCTTTTGGGTGAAAAGTTTATGTAAAACACACTTTCAACAAGACCAGAGTTTTGCACGATTTCGCACATGTTCGAGGACGGTCAAAATCACTTCAAAACCTCTTTTTGGGTGAAAAGTTTCTTTAATACATACTTTTAACAACACTAGCGTTTTGCACGATTTCGCACATGTTCGAGAACGGCCAAAACCACTTCAAAACCTCTTTTGGGTGAAAAGTTTCTTTAATACATACTTTTTACAACACTAGCGTTTTGCACGATTTCGCACATGTTCGAGAACGGTCAAAACCACTTCAATACCTCCTTTTGGTGAAAAGTTTATGTAAAACACACTTTCAACAAGACCAGACTTTTGCACGATTTCGCACATGTTCGAGGACGGTCAAAATCACTTCAAAACCTCTTTTTTGGGTGAAAAGTTTCTTTAATACATACTTTTTACAACACTAGCGTTTTGCACGATTTCGCACATGTTCGAGAACGGTCAAAACCACTTCAATACCTCCTTTTGGTGAAAAGTTTATGTAAAACACACTTTCAACAAGACCAGAGTTTTCCACGATTTCGCACATGTTCGAGGACGGTCAAAATCCACTTCAAAACCTCTTTTTTGGGTGAAAAGTTTCTTTAATACATACTTTTTACAACACTAGCGTTTTGCACGATTTCGCACATGTTCGAGAACGGTCAAAACCACTTCAATACCTCCTTTTGGGTGAAAAGTTTATGTAAAACACACTTTCAACAAGACCAGAGTTTTGCACGATTTCTCACATTTTCGGAGAACGGTCCAAAACACTTCAATACCTCCTTTTGGGTGAAAAGTTTATGTAAAAACACACTTTCAACAAGACCAGAGTTTTGCACGATTTCGCACATGTTCGAGGACGGTCAAAATCACTTCAAAACCTCTTTTTTTGGGTGAAAAGTTTCTTTAATACATACTTTTTACAACACTAGCGTTTTGCACGATTTCGCACATGTTCGAGAACGGCCCAAAACCACTTCAATACCTCCTTTTGGGGTGAAAAGTTTATGTAAAACACACTTTCAACAAGACCAGAGTTTTGCACGATTTCTCACATGTTCGAGAACGGTCAAAACCACTTCAAAACCTCCTTTTGGGTGAAAAGTTTCTTTAATACAGACTTTTTACAACACTAGCGTTTTGCACGATTTCGCACATGTTCGAAAACGGTCAAAACCACTTCAATACCTCCTTTTGGGTGAAAAGTTTATGTAAAACACACTTTCAACAAGACCAGACTTTTGCACGATTTCGCACATGTTCGAGGACGGTCAAAATCACTTCAAAACCTCTTTTTTGGGTGAAAAGTTTCTTGAATACATACTTTTTACAACACTAGCGTTTTGCACGATTTCGCACATGTTCGAGAACGGTCAAAACCACTTCAATACCTCCTTTTGGGTGAAAAGTTTATGTAAAACACACTTTCAACAAGACCAGAGTTTTGCACGATTTCTCACATGTTCGAGAACGGTCAAAACCACTTCAAAACTCCTTTTGGGTGAAAAGTATATGTAAAACACACTTTCAACAAGGACCAGAGTTTTGCACGATTTCTCACATTTTCGAGAACGGTCAAAACCACTTCAATACCTCCTTTTGGGTGAAAAGTTTATGTAAAACACACTTTCAGACAAGACCAGACTTTTGCACGATTTCGCACATGTTCGAGGACGGTCAAAATCACTTCAAAAACCTCTTTTTTGGGTGAAAAGTTTCTTGAATACATACTTTTTACAACACTAGCGTTTTGCACGATTTCGCACATGTTCGAGAAACGGTCAAAACCACTTCAATACCTCCTTTTGGGTGAAAAGTTTATGTAAAACACACTTTCAACAAGACCAGAGTTTTGCACGATTTCGCACATGTTCGAGGACGGTCAAAATCACTTCAAAACCTCTTTTTTGGGTGAAAAGTTTCTTTAATACATACTTTTAACAACACTAGCGTTTTGCACGATTTCGCACATGTTCGAGAACGGCCAAAACCACTTCAAAACCTCCTTTTGGGTGAAAAGTTTCTTTAATACATACTTTTTACAACACTAGCGTTTTGCACGATTTCGCACATGTTCGAGAACGGTCAAAACACTTCAATAACTCCTTTTGGGTGAAAAGTTTATGTAAAACACACTTTCAACAAGACCAGAGTTTTGCACGATTTCGCACATGTTCGAGGACGGTCAAAATCACTTCAAAACCTCTTTTTTGGGTGAAAAGTTTCTTTAATACATACTTTTTACAACACTAGCGTTTTGCACGATTTCGCACATGTTCGAGAACGGTCAAAACCACTTCAATACCTCCTTTTGGGTGAAAAGTTTATGTAAAACACACTTTCAACAAGACAGAGTTTTGCACGATTTCGCACATGTTCGAGGACGGTTCAAAATCACTTCAAAACCTCTTTTTTGGGTGAAAAGTTTCTTTAATACATACTTTTAACAACACTAGCGTTTTGCACGATTTCGCACATGTTTCGAGAACGGCCAAAACCACTTCAATACCTCCTTTTGGGTGAAAAGTTTATGTAAAACACACTTTCAACAAGACCAGAGTTTTGCACGATTTTCTCACATGTTCGAGAACGGTCAAAACCACTTCAAAACCTCCTTTTGGGTGAAAAGTTTCTTGAATACATACTTTTTACAACACTAGCGTTTTGCACGATTTCGCACATGTTCGAGAACGGTCAAAACCACTTCAATACCTCCTTTTGGGTGAAAAGTTTATGTAAAACACACTTTCAACAAGACCAGAGTTTTGCACGATTTCTCACATGTTCGAGAACGGTCAAAACCACTTCAATACCTCCTTTTGGGTGAAAAGTTTATGTAAAACACACTTTCAACAAGACCCAGAGTTTTGCAACGATTTCTCACATTTTCGAGAACGGTCAAAACCACTTCAATACCTCCTTTTGGGTGAAAAGTTTATGTAAAACACACTTTCAACAAGACCAGACTTTTGCACGATTTCGCACATGTTCGAGGACGGTCAAAATCACTTCAAAACCTCTTTTTTGGGTGAAAAGTTTCTTGAATACATACTTTTACAACACTAGCGTTTTGCACGATTTCGCACATGTTCGAGAACGGTCAAAACCACTTCAATACCTCCTTTTGGGTGAAAAGTTTATGTAAAACACACTTTCAACAAGACCAGACTTTTGCACGATTTCGCACATGTTCGAGGACGGTCAAAATCACTTCAAAACCTCTTTTTTGGGTGAAAAGTTTCTTTAATACATACTTTTAACAACACTAGCGTTTTGCACGATTTCGCACATGTTCGAGAACGGCCAAAACCACTTCAAAACCTCCTTTTGGGTGAAAAGTTTCTTTAATACATACTTTTTACAACACTAGCGTTTTGCACGATTTCGCACATGTTCGAGAACGGTCAAAACCACTTCAATACCTCCTTTTGGGTGAAAAGTTTATGTAAAACACACTTTCTAACAAGACCAGAGTTTTGCACGATTTCGCACATGTTCGAGGACGGTCAAAATCACTTCAAAACCTCTTTTTTGGGTGAAAAGTTTCTTTAATACATACTTTTTACAACACTAGCGTTTTGCACGATTTCGCACATGTTCGAGAACGGCCAAAACCCACTTCAATACCTCCTTTTGGGTGAAAAGTTTATGTAAAACACACTTTCAACAAGACCAGAGTTTTGCACGATTTCTCACATGTTCGAGAACGGTCAAAACCACTTCAAAACCTCCTTTTGGGTGAAAAGTTTATGTAAAACACACTTTCAACAAGACCAGAGTTTTGCACGATTCTCACATTTTCGAGAACGGTCAAAACCACTTCAATACCTCCTTTTGGGTGAAAAGTTTATGTAAAACACACTTTCAACAAGACCAGACTTTTGCACGATTTCGCACATGTTCGAGGACGGTCAAAATCACTTCAAAACCTCTTTTTGGGTGAAAAGTTTCTTGAATACATACTTTTTACAACACTAGCGTTTTGCACGATTTCGCACATGTTCGAGAACGGTCAAAACCACTTCAATACCTCCTTTTGGGTGAAAAGTTTATGTAAAACACACTTTCAACAAGACCAGAGTTTTGCACGATTTCGCACATGTTCGAGGACGGTCAAAATCACTTCAAAACCTCTTTTTTGGGTGAAAAGTTTCTTTAATACATACTTTTAACAACACTAGCGTTTTGCACGATTTCGCACATGTTCGAGAACGGCCAAAACCACTTCAAAACCTCCTTTTGGGTGAAAAGTTTCTTTAATACATACTTTTTACAACACTAGCGTTTGCACGATTTCGCACATGTTCGAGAACGGTCAAAATCACTTCAAAACCTCTTTTTTGGGTGAAAAGTTTCTTTAATACATACTTTTTACAACACTAGCGTTTTGCACGATTTCGCACATGTTCGAGGACGGTCAAAATCACTTCAAAACCTCTTTTTTGGGTGAAAAGTTTCTTTAATACATACTTTTTACAACACTAGCGTTTTGCACGATTTCGCACATGTTCGAGAACGGTCAAAACCACTTCAATACCTCCTTTTGGGTCAAAAGTTTATGTAAAACACACTTTCAACAAGACCAGAGTTTTGCACGATTTCTCACATGTTCGAGAACGGTCAAAACCACTTCAATACCTCCTTTTGGGTGAAAAGTTTATGTAAAACACACTTTCAACAAGACCAGAGTTTTGCACGATTTCGCACATGTTCGAGGACGGTCAAAATCACTTCAAAACCTCTTTTTTGGTGAAAAGTTTCTTTAATACATACTTTTTACAACACTAGCGTTTTGCACGATTTCGCACATGTTCGAGAACGGCCAAAACCACTTCAATACCTCCTTTTGGGTGAAAAAGTTTATGTAAAACACACTTTCAACAAGACCAGAGTTTTGCACGATTTCTCACATGTTCGAGAACGGTCAAAACCACTTCAAAACCTCCTTTGGGTGAAAAGTTTCTTGAATACATACTTTTTACAACACTAGCGTTTTGCACGATTTCGCACATGTTCGAGAACGGTCAAAACCACTTCAATACCTCCTTTTGGGTGAAAAGTTTATGTAAAATCACACTTTCAACAAGACCAGAGTTTTGCACGATTTCTCACATGTTCGAGAACGGTCAAAACCACTTCAATACCTCCTTTTGGGTGAAAAGTTTATGTAAAACACACTTTCAACAAGACCAGAGTTTTGCACGATTTCTCACATTTTCGAGAACGGTCAAAACCACTTCAATACCTCCTTTTGGGTGAAAAGTTTATGTAAAACACACTTTCAACAAGACCAGACTTTTTGCACGATTTCGCACATGTTCGAGGACGGTCAAAATCACTTCAAAACCTCTTTTTTGGGTGAAAAGTTTCTTGAATACATACTTTTTACAACACTAGCGTTTTGCACGATTTCGCACATGTTCGAGAACGGTCAAAACCACTTCAATACCTCCTTTTGGGTGAAAAGTTTATGTAAAACACACTTTCAACAAGACCAGAGTTTTGCACGATTTCGCACATGTTCGAGGACGGTCAAAATCACTTCAAAACCTCTTTTTTGGGTGAAAAGTTTATGTAAAACACACTTTCAACAAGACCAGAGTTTTGCACGATTTCGCACATGTTCGAGAACGGCCAAAACCACTTCAATACCTCCTTTTGGGTGAAAAGTTTATGTAAAACACACTTTCAACAAGACCAGAGTTTTGCACGATTTCTCACATGTTCGAGAACGGTCAAAACCACTTCAAAACCTCCTTTTGGGTGAAAAGTTTCTTTAATACATACTTTTTACAACACTAGCGTTTTTGCACGATTTCGCACATGTTTCGAGAACGGTCAAAACCACTTCAATACCTCCTTTTGGGTGAAAAGTTTATGTAAAACACACTTTCAACAAGACCAGAGTTTTGCACGATTTCGCACATGTTCGAGGACGGTCAAAATCACTTCAAACCTCTTTTTTGGGTGAAAAGTTTCTTTAATACATACTTTTTACAACACTAGCGTTTTGCACGATTTCGCACATGTTCGAGAACGGTCAAAACCACTTCAATACCTCCTTTTGGGTGAAAAGTTTATGTAAACACACTTTCAACAAGACCAGAGTTTTGCACGATTTCGCACATGTTCGAGGACGGTCAAAATCACTTCAAAACCTCTTTTTTGGGTGAAAAGTTTCTTTAATACATACTTTTTACAACACTAGCGTTTTGCACGATTTCGCACATGTTCGAGAACGGTCAAAACCACTTCAATACCTCCTTTTGGGTGAAAAGTTTATGTAAAACACACTTTCAACAAGACCAGAGTTTTGCACGATTTCTCACATGTTCGAGAACGGTCAAAACCACTTCAATACCTCCTTTTGGGTGAAAAGTTTTACGTAAAACACACTTTCAACAAGACCAGAGTTTTGCACGATTTCGCACATGTTCGAGGACGGTCAAAATCACTTCAAAACCTCTTTTTTGGGTGAAAAGTTTCTTTAATACATACTTTTTTACAACACTAGCGTTTTGCACGATTTCGCACATGTTCGAGAACGGCCAAAAACCACTTCAATACCTCCTTTTGGGTGAAAAGTTTATGTAAAACACACTTTCAACAAGACCAGAGTTTTGCACGATTTCTCACATGTTCGAGAACGGTCAAAACCACTTCAAAACCTCCTTTTGGGTGAAAAGTTTCTTTAATACATACTTTTTACAACACTAGCGTTTTGCACGATTTCGCACATGTTCGAGAACGGTCAAAACCACTTCAATACCTCCTTTTGGGTGAAAAGTTTATGTAAAACACACTTTCAACAAGACCAGAGTTTTGCACGATTTCGCACATGTTCGAGGACGGTCAAAATCACTTCAAAACCTCTTTTTTGGGTGAAAAGTTTCTTTAATACATACTTTTTACAACACTAGCGTTTTGCACGATTTCGCACATGTTCGAGAACGGCCAAAACCACTTCAATACCTCCTTTTGGGTGAAAAGTTTATGTAAAACACACTTTCAACAAGACCAGAGTTTTGCACGATTTCTCACATGTTCGAGAACGGTCAAAACCACTTCAATACCTCCTTTGGGTGAAAAGTATATGTAAAACACACTTTCAACAAGACCAGAGTTTTGCACGATTTCCTCACATGTTCGAGAACGGTCAAAACCACTTCAATACCTCCTTTTGGGTGAAAAGTTTATGTAAAACACACTTTCAACAAGACCAGACTTTTGCACGATTTCGCACATGTTCGAGGACGGTCAAAATCACTTCAAAACCTCTTTTTTGGGTGAAAAGTTTCTTTAATACATACTTTTTTACAACACTAGCGTTTTGCACGATTTCGCACATGTTCGAGAACGGTCAAAACCACTTCAATACCTCCTTTTGGGTGAAAAGTTTATGTAAAACACACTTTCAACAAGACCAGAGTTTTGCACGATTTCGCACATGTTCGAGAACGGTCAAAATCACTTCAAAACCTCTTTTTTGGGTGAAAAGTTTCTTTAATACATACTTTTAACAACTTTAGCGTTTTGCACGATTTCGCACATGTTCGAGAACGGCCAAAACCACTTCAATACCTCCTTTTGGGTGAAAAGTTTATGTAAAACACACTTTCAACAAGACCAGAGTTTTGCACGATTTCGCACATGTTCGAGGACGGTCAAAATCACTTCAAAACCTCTTTTTTGGGTGAAAAGTTTTCTTGAATACATACTTTTTACAACACTAGCGTTTTGCACGATTTCGCACATGTTCGAGAACGGTCAAAACCACTTCAATACCTCCTTTTGGGTGAAAAGTTTATGTAAAACACACTTTCAACAAGACCAGAGTTTTGCACGATTTCGCACATGTTCGAGGACGGTCAAAATCACTTCAAAACCTCTTTTTTGGGTGAAAAGTTTCTTTAATACATACTTTTAACAACACTAGCGTTTTGCACGATTTCGCACATGTTCGAGAACGGCCAAAACCACTTCAAAACCTCCTTTTGGGTGAAAAGTTTCTTTATATACATACTTTTTACAACACTAGCGTTTTGCACGATTTCGCACATGTTCGAGAACGGTCAAAAATCACTTCAAAACCTCTTTTTTGGGTGAAAAGTTTCTTTAATACATACTTTTTACAACACTAGCGTTTTGCACGATTTCGCACATGTTCGAGAACGGTCAAAACCACTTCAATACCTCCTTTTGGGTGAAAAGTTTATGTAAAACACACTTTCAACAAGACCAGAGTTTTGCACGATTTCTCACATGTTCGAGAACGGTCAAAACCACTTCAATACCTCCTTTTGGTGAAAAGTTTATGTAAAACACACTTTCAACAAGACCAGACTTTTGCACGATTTCGCACATGTTCGAGGACGGTCAAAATCACTTCAAAACCTCTTTTTTGGGTGAAAAGTTTCTTTAATACATACTTTTTACAACACTAGCGTTTTGCACGATTTCGCACATGTTCGAGAACGGTCAAAACCACTTCAATACCTCCTTTTGGGTGAAAAGTTTATGTAAAACACACTTTCAACAAGACCAGAGTTTTGCACGATTTCGCACATGTTCGAGAACGGTCAAAATCACTTCAAAACTCTCTTTTTTGGGTGAAAAGTTTCTTTAATACATACTTTTAACAACTTTAGCGTTTTGCACGAATTCGCACATGTTCGAGAACGGCCAAAACCACTTCAATACCTCCTTTTGGGTGAAAAGTTTATGTAAAACACACTTTCAACAAGACCAGAGTTTTGCACGATTTCGCACATGTTCGAGGACGGTCAAAATCACTTCAAAACCTCTTTTTTGGGTGAAAAGTTTCTTGAATACATACTTTTTACAACACTAGCGTTTTGCACGATTTCGCACATGTTCGAGAACGGTCAAAACCACTTCAATACCTCCTTTTGGGTGAAAAGTTTATGTAAAACACACTTTCAACAAGACCAGAGTTTTGCACGATTTCGCACATGTTCGAGGACGGTCAAAATCACTTCAAAACCTCTTTTTTGGGTGAAAAGTTTCTTTAATACATACTTTTAACAACACTAGCGTTTTGCACGATTTCGCACATGTTCGAGAACGGCCAAAACCACTTCAAAACCTCCTTTTGGGTGAAAAGTTTCTTTAATACATACTTTTTACAACACTAGCGTTTTGCAACGATTTCGCACATGTTCGAGAACGGTCAAAATCACTTCAAAACCTCTTTTTTGGGTGAAAAGTTTCTTTAATACATACTTTTTACAACACTAGCGTTTTGCACGATTTCGCACATGTTCGAGAACGGTCAAAACCACTTCAATACCTCCTTTTGGGTGAAAAGTTTATGTAAAACACACTTTCAACAAGACCAGAGTTTTGCACGATTTCTCACATGTTCGAGAACGGTCAAAACCACTTCAATACCTCCTTTTGGGTGAAAAGTTTATGTAAAACACACTTTCAACAAGACCAGACTTTTGCACGATTCGCACATGTTCGAGGACGGTCAAAATCACTTCAAAACCTCTTTTTTGGGTGAAAAGTTTCTTTAATACATACTCTTTACAACACTAGCGTTTTGCACGATTTCGCACATGTTCGAGAACGGCCAAAACCACTTCAATACCTCCTTTTGGGTGAAAAGTTTATGTAAAACACACTTTCAACAAGACCAGAGTTTTGCACGATTTCTCACATGTTCGAGAACGGTCAAAACCACTTCAAAAACCTCCTTTTGGGTGAAAAGTTTCTTGAATACATACTTTTTACAACACTAGCGTTTTGCACGATTTCGCACAATGTTCGAGAACGGTCAAAACCACTTCAATACCTCTTACTTTTGGGTGAAAAGTTTATGTAAAACACACTTTCAACAAGACCAGAGTTTTTGCACGATTTCCACATGTTCGAGAACGGTCAAAACCACTTCAATACCTCCTTTTGGTGAAAAGTTTATGTAAAACACACTTTCAACAAGACCAGAGTTTTGCACGATTTCTCACATTTTCGAGAACGGTCAAAACCACTTCAATACCTCCTTTTGGGTGAAAAGTTTATGTAAAACACACTTTCAACAAGACCAGACTTTTGCACGATTTCGCACATGTTCGAGGACGGTCAAAATCACTTCAAAACCCTCTTTTTTGGGTGAAAAGTTTCTTGAATACATACTTTTTACAACACTAGCGTTTTGCACGATTTCGCACATGTTCGAGAACGGTCAAAACCACTTCAATACCTCCTTTTGGGTGAAAAGTTTATGTAAAACACACTTTCAACAAGACCAGACTTTTGCACGATTTCGCACATGTTCGAGGACGGTCAAAATCACTTCAAAACCTCTTTTTTGGGTGAAAAGTTTCTTTAATACATACTTTTAACAACACTAGCGTTTTGCACGATTTCGCACAATGTTCGAGAACGGCCCAAAACCACTTCAAAACCTCCTTTTGGGTGAAAAGTTTCTTTAATACATACTTTTTACAACACTAGCGTTTTGCACGATTTCGCACATGTTCGAGAACGGTCAAAACCACTTCAATACCTCCTTTTGGGTGAAAAGTTTATGTAAAACACACTTTCAACAAGACAGAGTTTTGCACGATTTCGCACATGTTCGAGGACGGTCAAAATCACTTCAAAACCTCTTTTTTGGGTGAAAAGTTTCTTTAATACATACTTTTTACAACACTAGCGTTTTGCACGATTTCGCACATGTTCGAGAACGGTCAAAAACCACTTCAATACCTCCTTTTGGGTGAAAAGTTTATGTAAAACACACTTTCAACAAGACCAGAGTTTTGCACGATTTCGCACATGTTCGAGGGACGGTCAAAATCACTTCAAAACCTCTTTTTTGGGGTGAAAAGTTTCTTTAATACATACTTTTACAACACTAGCGTTTTGCACGATTTCGCACATGTTCGAGAACGGTCAAAACCACTTCTATACCTCCTTTTGGGTGAAAAGTTTATGTAAAACACACTTTCAACAAGACCAGAGTTTTGCACGATTTCTCACATTTTCGAGAACGGTCAAAACCACTTCAATACCTCCTTTTGGGTGAAAAGTTTATGTAAAACACACTTTCAACAAGAGCAGAGTTTTGCACGATTTCGCACATGTTCGAGGACGGTCAAAATCACTTCAAAACCTCTTTTTTGGGTGAAAAGTTTCTTGAATACATACTTTTTACAACACTAGCGTTTTGCACGATTTCGCACATGTTCGAGAACGGCCAAAACCACTTCAATACCTCCTTTTGGGTGAAAAGTTTATGTAAAACACACTTTCAACAAGACCAGAGTTTTGCACGATTTCTCACATGTTCGAGACGGTCAAAACCACTTCAAAACCTCCTTTTGGGTGAAAAGTTTCTTGAATACATACTTTTTACAACTAGCGTTTTGCACGATTTCGCACATGTTCGAGAACGGTCAAAACCACTTCAATACCTCCTTTTGGGTGAAAAGTTTATGTAAAACACACTTTCAACAAGACCAGAGTTTTGCACGATTTCTCACATGTTCGAGAACGGTCAAAACCACTTCAATACCTCCTTTTGGGTGAAAAGTTTATGTAAAACACACTTTCAACAAGACCAGAGTTTTGCACGATTTCTCACATTTTCGAGAACGGTCCAAAACCACTTCAATACCTCCTTTTGGGTGAAAAGTTTATGTAAAACACACTTTCAACAAGACCAGACTTTTGCACGATTTCGCACATGTTCGAGGACGGTCAAAATCACTTCAAAACCTCTTTTTTGGGTGAAAAGTTTCTTGAATACATACTTTTTACAACACTAGCGTTTTGCACGATTTCGCACATGTTCGAGAACGGTCAAAACCACTTCAATACCTCCTTTTGGGTGAAAAGTTTATGTAAAACACACTTTCAACAAGACCAGACTTTTGCACGATTTCGCACATGTTCGAGGACGGTCAAAATCACTTCAAAACCTCTTTTTTGGGGTGAAAAGTTTCTTTAATACATACTTTTAACAACACTAGCGTTTTGCACGATTTCGCACATGTTCGAGAACGGCCAAAACCACTTCAAAACCTCCTTTTGGGTGAAAAGTTTCTTTAATACATACTTTTTACAACACTAGCGTTTTGCACGATTTCGCACATGTTCGAGAACGGTCAAAACCACTTCAATACCTCCTTTTGGGTGAAAAGTTTATGTAAAACACACTTTCAACAAGACCAGAGTTTTGCACGATTTCGCACATGTTCGAGGACGGTCAAAATCACTTCAAAACCTCTTTTTGGGTGAAAAGTTTCTTTAATACATACTTTTTACAACACTAGCGTTTTGCACGATTTCGCACATGTTCGAGAACGGTCAAAACCACTTCAATACCTCCTTTTGGGTGAAAAGTTTATGTAAAACACACTTTCAACAAGACCAGAGTTTTGCACGATTTCGCACATGTTCGAGGACGGTCAAAATCACTTCAAAACCTCTTTTTTGGGTGAAAAGTTTCTTTAATACATACTTTTTACAACACTAGCGTTTTGCACGATTTCGCACATGTTCGAGAACGGTCAAAACCACTTCAATACCTCCTTTTGGGTGAAAAGTTTATGTAAAACACACTTTCAACAAGACCAGAGTTTTGCACGATTTCTCACATTTTCGAGAACGGTCAAAACCACTTCAATACCTCCTTTTGGGTGAAAAGTTTATGTAAAACACACTTTCAACAAGACCAGAGTTTTGCACGATTTCGCACATGTTCGAGGACGGTCAAAATCACTTCAAAACCTCTTTTTTGGGTGAAAAGTTTCTTTAATACATACTTTTTACAACACTAGCGTTTTGCACGATTTCGCACATGTTCGAGAACGGCCAAAACCACTTCAATACCTCCTTTTGGGTGAAAAGTTTATGTAAAACACACTTTCAACAAGACCAGAGTTTTGCACGATTTCTCACATGTTCGAGAACGGTCAAAACCACTTCAATACCTCCTTTTGGGTGAAAAGTTTATGTAAAACACACTTTCAACAAGACCAGAGTTTTGCACGATTTCTCACATTTTCGAGAACGGTCAAACCACTTCATACCTCCTTTTGGGTGAAAAGTTTATGTAAAACACACTTTCAACAAGACCAGACTTTTGCACGATTTCGCACATGTTCGAGGACGGTCAAAATCACTTCAAAACCTCTTTTTGGGTGAAAAGTTTCTTGAATACATACTTTTTACAACACTAGCGTTTTGCACGATTTCGCACATGTTCGAGAACGGTCAAAACCACTTCAATACCTCCTTTTGGGTGAAAAGTTTATGTAAAACACACTTTCAACAAGACCAGACTTTTGCACGATTTCGCACATGTTCGAGGACGGTCAAAATCACTTCAAAACCTCTTTTTTGGGTGAAAAGTTTCTTTAATACATACTTTTTACAACACTAGCGTTTTGCACGATTTCGCACATGTTCGAGAACGGCCAAAACCACTTCAAAACCTCCTTTTGGGTGAAAAGTTTCTTTAATACATACTTTTTACAACACTAGCGTTTTGCACGATTTCGCACATGTTCGAGAACGGTCAAAACCACTTCAATACCTCCTTTTGGGTGAAAAGTTTATGTAAAAACACACTTTCAACAAGACCAGAGTTTTGCACGATTTCGCACATGTTCGAGGACGGTCAAAATCACTTCAAAACCTCTTTTTTGGGTGAAAAGTTTCTTTAATACATACTTTTTACAACACTAGCGTTTTGCACGATTTCGCACATGTTTCGAGAACGGTCAAAACCACTTCAATACCTCCTTTTGGGTGAAAAGTTTATGTAAAACACACTTTCAACAAGACCAGAGTTTTGCACGATTTCGCACATGTTCGAGGACGGTCAAAATCACTTCAAAACCTCTTTTTTGGGTGAAAAGTTTCTTTAATACATACTTTTTACAACACTAGCGTTTTGCACGATTTCGCACATGTTCGAGAACGGTCAAAACCACTTCAATACCTCCTTTTGGGTGAAAAGTTTATGTAAAACACACTTTCAACAAGACCAGAGTTTTGCACGATTTCTCACATTTTCGAGAACGGTCAAAACCACTTCAATACCTCCTTTTGGGTGAAAAGTTTATGTAAAACACACTTTCAACAAGACCAGAGTTTTGCACGATTTCGCAACATGTTCGAGGACGGTCAAAATCACTTCAAAACCTCTTTTTTGGGTGAAAAGTTTCTTTAATACATACTTTTTTACAACACTAGCGTTTTGCACGATTTCGCACATGTTCGAGAACGGCCAAAACCACTTCAATACCTCCTTTTGGGTGAAAAGTTTATGTAAAACACACTTTCAACAAGACCAGAGTTTTGCACGATTTCTCACATGTTCGAGAACGGTCAAAACCACTTCAAAACCTCCTTTTGGGTGAAAAGTTTCTTTAATACAGACTTTTTACAACACTAGCGTTTTGCACGATTTCGCACATGTTCGAGAACGGTCAAAACCACTTCAATACCTCCTTTTGGGTGAAAAGTTTATGTAAAACACACTTTCAACAAGACCAGACTTTTGCACGATTTCGCACATGTTCGAGGACGGTCAAAATCACTTCAAAACCTCTTTTTTGGGTGAAAAGTTTCTTGAATACATACTTTTTACAACACTAGCGTTTTGCACGATTTCGCACATGTTCGAGAACGGTCAAAACCACTTCAATACCTCCTTTTGGGTGAAAAGTTTATGTAAAACACACTTTCAACAAGACCAGAGTTTTGCACGATTTCTCACATGTTCGAGAACGGTCAAAACCACTTCAAACCTCCTTTTGGGTGAAAAGTATATGTAAAACACACTTTCAACAAGACAGAGTTTTGCACGATTTCTCACATTTTCGAGAACGGTCAAAACCACTTCAATACCTCCTTTTGGGTGAAAAGTTTATGTAAAACACACTTTCAACAAGACCAGACTTTTGCACGATTTCGCACATGTTCGAGGACGGTCAAAATCACTTCAAAACCTCTTTTTTGGGTGAAAAGTTTCTTGAATACATACTTTTACAACACTAGCGTTTTGCACGATTTCGCACATGTTCGAGAACGGTCAAAACCACTTCAATACCTCCTTTTGGGTGAAAAGTATATGTAAAACACACTTTCAACAAGACCAGAGTTTTGCACGATTTCGCACATGTTCGAGGACGGTCAAAATCCACTTCAAAACCTCTTTTTGGGTGAAAAGTTTCTTTAATACATACTTTTTTACAACACTAGCGTTTTGCACGATTTCGCACATGTTCGAGAACGGTCAAAACCACTTCAATACCTCCTTTTGGGTGAAAAGTTTATGTAAAACACACTTTCAACAAGACCAGAGTTTTGCACGATTTCTCACATGTTCGAGAACGGTCAAAACCACTTCAATACCTCCTTTTGGGTGAAAAGTTTATGTAAAACACACTTTCAACAAGACCAGAGTTTGCACGATTTCTCACATTTTCGAGAACGGTCAAAACCACTTCAATACCTCCTTTTGGGTGAAAAGTTTATGTAAAACACACTTTCAACAAGACCAGACTTTTGCACGATTTCGCACATGTTCGAGGACGGTCAAAATCACTTCAAAACCTCTTTTTGGGTGAAAAGTTTCTTGAATACATACTTTTTACAACACTAGCGTTTTGCACGATTTCGCACATGTTCGAGAACGGTCAAAACCACTTCATACCTCCTTTTGGGTGAAAAGTTTATGTAAAACACACTTTCAACAAGACCAGACTTTTGCACGATTTCGCACATGTTCGAGGGACGGTCAAAATCACTTCAAAACCTCTTTTTTGGGTGAAAGTTCTTTAATACATACTTTTAACAACACTAGCGTTTTGCACGATTTCGCACATGTTCGAGAACGGCCAAAACCACTTCAAAACCTCCTTTTGGGTGAAAAGTTCTTTAATACATACTTTTTACAACACTAGCGTTTTTGCACGATTTCGCACATGTTCGAGAACGGTCAAAACCACTTCAATACCTCCTTTTGGGTGAAAAGTTTATGTAAAACACACTTTCAACAAGACAGAGTTTTGCACGATTTCGCACATGTTCGAGGACGGTCAAAATCACTTCAAAACCTCTTTTTTGGGTGAAAAGTTTCTTGAATACATACTTTTTACAACACTAGCGTTTTTGCACGATTTCGCACATGTTCGAGAACGGTCAAAACCACTTCAATACCTCCTTTTGGGTGAAAAGTTTATGTAAAACACACTTTCAACAAGACCAGAGTTTTGCACGATTTCGCACATGTTCGAGGACGGTCAAAATCACTTCAAAACCTCTTTTTTGGGTGAAAAGTTTCTTTAATACATACTTTTTACAACACTAGCGTTTTGCACGATTTCGCACATGTTCGAGAACGGTCAAAACCACTTCAATACCTCCTTTGGGTGAAAAGTTTATGTAAAACACACTTTCAACAAGACCAGAGTTTTGCACGATTTCTCACATTTTCGAGAACGGTCAAAACCACTTCAATACCTCCTTTTGGGTGAAAAGTTTATGTAAAACACACTTTCAACAAGACGCAGAGTTTTGCACGATTTTCGCACATGTTCGAGGACGGTCAAAATCACTTCAAAACCTCTTTTTTGGGTGAAAAGTTTCTTGAATACATACTTTTTTACAACACTAGCGTTTTGCACGATTTCGCACATGTTCGAGAACGGCCAAAACCACTTCAATACCTCCTTTTGGTGAAAAGTTTATGTAAAACACACTTTCAACAAGACCAGAGTTTTGCACGATTTCTCACATGTTCGAGAACGTCAAAACCACTTCAAAACCTCCTTTTGGGTGAAAAGTTTCTTGAATACATACTTTTTACAACACTAGCGTTTTGCACGATTTCGCACATGTTCGAGAACGGTCAAAACCACTTCAATACCTCCTTTTGGGTGAAAAGTTTATGTAAAACACACTTTCAACAAGACCAGAGTTTTGCACGATTTCTCACATGTTCGAGAACGGTCTAAACCACTTCAATACCTCCTTTTGGGTGAAAAGTTTATGTAAAACACACTTTCAACAAGACCAGAGTTTTGCACGATTTCTCACATTTTCGAGAACGGTCAAAACCACTTCAATACCTCCTTTTGGGTGAAAAGTTTATGTAAAACACACTTTCAACAAAAGACCAGACTTTTGCACGATTTCGCACATGTTCGAGGACGGTCAAAATCACTTCAAAACCTCTTTTTTGGGTGAAAAGTTTCTTGAATACATACTTTTTACAACACTAGCGTTTTGCACGATTTCGCACATGTTCGAGAACGGTCAAAACCACTTCAATACCTCCTTTTGGGTGAAAAGTTTATGTAAAACACACTTTCAACAAGACCAGACTTTTGCACGATTTCGCACATGTTCGAGGACGGTCAAAATCACTTCAAAACCTCTTTTTTGGGTGAAAAGTTTCTTTAATACATACTTTTAACAACACTAGCGTTTTGCACGATTTCGCACATGTTTCGAGAACGGCCAAAACCACTTCAAAACCTCCTTTTGGGTGAAAAGTTTCTTTAATACATACTTTTTTACAACACTAGCGTTTTGCACGATTTCGCACATGTTCGAGAACGGTCAAAACCACTTCAATACCTCCTTTTGGGTGAAAAGTTTATGTAAAACACACTTTCAACAAGACCAGAGTTTTGCACGATTTCGCACATGTTCGAGGACGGTCAAAATCACTTCAAAACCTCTTTTTGGGTGAAAAGTTTCTTTAATACATACTTTTTACAACACTAGCGTTTTGCACGATTTCGCACATGTTCGAGAACGGTCAAAACCACTTCAATACCTCCTTTTGGGTGAAAAGTTTATGTAAAACACACTTTCAACAAGACCAGAGTTTTTGCACGATTTTCGCACATGTTCGAGGACGGTCAAAATCACTTCAAAACCTCTTTTTTGGGTGAAAAGTTTCTTTAATACATACTTTTTACAACACTAGCGTTTGCACGATTTCGCACATGTTCGAGAACGGTCAAAACCACTTCAATACCTCCTTTTGGTGAAAAGTTTATGTAAAACACACTTTCAACAAGACCAGAGTTTTTGCACGATTTCTCACATTTTCGAGAACGGTCAAAACCACTTCAATACCTCCTTTTGGGTGAAAAGTTTATGTAAAACACACTTTCAACAAGACCAGAGTTTTGCACGATTTCGCACATGTTCGAGGAACGGTCAAAATCACTTCAAAACCTCTTTTTTGGGTGAAAAGTTTCTTTAATACATACTTTTACAACACTAGCGTTTTGCACGATTTCGCACATGTTCGAGAACGGCCAAAACCACTTCAATACCTCCTTTTGGGTGAAAAGTTTATGTAAAAACACACTTTCAACAAGACCAGGAAGTTTTGCACGATTTCTCACATGTTCGAGAACGGTCAAAACCACTTCAAAACCTCCTTTTGGGTGAAAAGTTTCTTTAATACAGACTTTTTACAACACTAGCGTTTTGCACGATTCGCACATGTTCGAGAACGGTCAAAACCACTTCAATACCTCCTTTTGGGTGAAAAGTTTATGTAAAACACACTTTCAACAAGACAGACTTTTTGCACGATTTCGCACATGTTCGAGGACGGTCAAAATCACTTCAAAACCTCTTTTTGGGTGAAAAGTTTCTTGAATACAATACTTTTTACAACACTAGCGTTTTTGCACGATTTCGCACATGTTTCGAGAACGGTCAAAACCACTTCAATACCTCCTTTTGGGTGAAAAGTTTATGTAAAACACACTTTCAACAAGACCAGAGTTTTGCACGATTTCTCACATGTTCGAGAACGGTCAAAACACTTCAAAACCTCCTTTTGGGTGAAAAGTATATGTAAAACACACTTTCAACAAGACCAGAGTTTTGCACGATTTCGCACATGTTCGAGACGGTCAAAATCACTTCAAAACCTCTTTTTTGGGTGTAAAAGTTTCTTTAATACATACTTTTTACAACACTAGCGTTTTGCACGATTTCGCACATGTTCGAGAACGGCCAAAACCACTTCCAATACCTCCTTTTGGGTGAAAAGTTTATGTAAAACACACTTTCAACAAGACCCAAGTTTTGCACGATTTCTCACATGTTCGAGAACGGTCAAAACCACTTCAAAACCTCCTTTTGGGTGAAAAGTTTCTTTAATACAGACTTTTTACAACACTAGCGTTTTGCACGATTTCGCACATGTTCGAGAACGGTCAAAACCACTTCAATACCTCCTTTTGGGTGAAAAGTTTATGTAAAACACACTTTCAACAAGACCAGACTTTTGCACGATTTCGCACATGTTCGAGGACGGTCAAAATCACTTCAAAACCTCTTTTTTGGGTGAAAAGTTTCTTGAATACATACTTTTTACAACACTAGCGTTTTGCACGATTTCGCACATGTTCGAGAACGGTCAAAACCACTTCAATACCTCCTTTTGGGTGAAAAGTTTATGTAAAACACACTTTCAACAAGACCAGAGTTTTGCACGATTTCTCACATGTTCGAGAACGGTCAAAACCACTTCAAAACCTCCTTTTGGGTGAAAAGTATATGTAAAACACACTTTCAACAAGACCAGAGTTTTGCACGATTTCTCACATTTTCGAGAACGGTCAAAACCACTTCAATACCTCCTTTTGGGTGAAAAGTTTATGTAAAACACACTTTCAACAAGACCAGACTTTTGCACGATTTCGCACATGTTCGAGGACGGTCAAAATCACTTCAAAACCTCTTTTTTGGGTGAAAAGTTTCTTGAATACATACTTTTTACAACACTAGCGATTTGCACGATTTCGCACATGTTCGAGAACGGTCAAAACCACTTCAATACCTCCTTTTGGGTGAAAAGTTTATGTAAAACACACTTTCAACAAGACCAGAGTTTTGCACGATTTCGCACATGTTCGAGGACGGTCAAAATCACTTCAAAACCTCTTTTTTGGGTGAAAAGTTTCTTTAATACATACTTTTTACAACACTAGCGTTTTGCACGATTTCGCACATGTTCGAGAACGGTCAAAACCACTTCAATACCTCCTTTTGGGTGAAAAGTTTATGTAAAACACACTTTCAACAAGACCAGAGTTTTGCACGATTTCTCACATGTTCGAGAACGGTCAAAACCACTTCAATACCTCCTTTTGGGTGAAAAGTTTATGTAAAACACACTTTCAACAAGACCAGAGTTTTGCACGATTTCTCACATTTTCGAGAACGGTCAAAACCACTTCAATACCTCCTTTTGGGTGAAAAGTTTATGTAAAACACACTTTCAACAAGACCAGACTTTTGCACGATTTCGCACATGTTCGAGGACGGTCAAAATCACTTCAAAACCTCTTTTTTGGGTGAAAAGTTTCTTGAATACATACTTTTTACAACACTAGCGTTTTGCACGATTTCGCACATGTTCGAGAACGGTCAAAACCACTTCAATACCTCCTTTTGGGTGAAAAGTTTATGTAAAACACACTTTCAACAAGACCAGAGTTTTGCACGATTTCTCACATGTTCGAGAACGGTCAAAACCACTTCAAAACCTCCTTTTGGGTGAAAAGTTTCTTTAATACAGACTTTTTACAACACTAGCGTTTTGCACGATTTCGCACATGTTCGAGAACGGTCAAAACCACTTCAATACCTCCTTTTGGGTGAAAAGTTTATGTAAAACACACTTTCAACAAGACCAGACTTTTGCACGATTTCGCACATGTTCGAGGACGGTCAAAATCACTTCAAAACCTCTTTTTTGGGTGAAAAGTTTCTTGAATACATACTTTTTACAACACTAGCGTTTTGCACGATTTCGCACATGTTCGAGAACGGTCAAAACCACTTCAATACCTCCTTTTGGGTGAAAAGTTTATGTAAAACACACTTTCAACAAGACCAGAGTTTTGCACGATTTCTCACATGTTCGAGAACGGTCAAAACCACTTCAAAACCTCCTTTTGGGTGAAAAGTATATGTAAAACACACTTTCAACAAGACCAGAGTTTTGCACGATTTCGCACATGTTCGAGGACGGTCAAAATCACTTCAAAACCTCTTTTTTGGGTGAAAAGTTTCTTTAATACATACTTTTTACAACACTAGCGTTTTGCACGATTTCGCACATGTTCGAGAACGGCCAAAACCACTTCAATACCTCCTTTTGGGTGAAAAGTTTATGTAAAACACACTTTCAACAAGACCAGAGTTTTGCACGATTTCTCACATGTTCGAGAACGGTCAAAACCACTTCAAAACCTCCTTTTGGGTGAAAAGTTTCTTTAATACAGACTTTTTACAACACTAGCGTTTTGCACGATTTCGCACATGTTCGAGAACGGTCAAAACCACTTCAATACCTCCTTTTGGGTGAAAAGTTTATGTAAAACACACTTTCAACAAGACCAGACTTTTGCACGATTTCGCACATGTTCGAGGACGGTCAAAATCACTTCAAAACCTCTTTTTTGGGTGAAAAGTTTCTTGAATACATACTTTTTACAACACTAGCGTTTTGCACGATTTCGCACATGTTCGAGAACGGTCAAAACCACTTCAATACCTCCTTTTGGGTGAAAAGTTTATGTAAAACACACTTTCAACAAGACCAGAGTTTTGCACGATTTCTCACATGTTCGAGAACGGTCAAAACCACTTCAAAACCTCCTTTTGGGTGAAAAGTATATGTAAAACACACTTTCAACAAGACCAGAGTTTTGCACGATTTCTCACATTTTCGAGAACGGTCAAAACCACTTCAATACCTCCTTTTGGGTGAAAAGTTTATGTAAAACACACTTTCAACAAGACCAGACTTTTGCACGATTTCGCACATGTTCGAGGACGGTCAAAATCACTTCAAAACCTCTTTTTTGGGTGAAAAGTTTCTTGAATACATACTTTTTACAACACTAGCGATTTGCACGATTTCGCACATGTTCGAGAACGGTCAAAACCACTTCAATACCTCCTTTTGGGTGAAAAGTTTATGTAAAACACACTTTCAACAAGACCAGAGTTTTGCACGATTTCGCACATGTTCGAGGACGGTCAAAATCACTTCAAAACCTCTTTTTTGGGTGAAAAGTTTCTTTAATACATACTTTTTACAACACTAGCGTTTTGCACGATTTCGCACATGTTCGAGAACGGTCAAAACCACTTCAATACCTCCTTTTGGGTGAAAAGTTTATGTAAAACACACTTTCAACAAGACCAGAGTTTTGCACGATTTCTCACATGTTCGAGAACGGTCAAAACCACTTCAATACCTCCTTTTGGGTGAAAAGTTTATGTAAAACACACTTTCAACAAGACCAGAGTTTTGCACGATTTCTCACATTTTCGAGAACGGTCAAAACCACTTCAATACCTCCTTTTGGGTGAAAAGTTTATGTAAAACACACTTTCAACAAGACCAGACTTTTGCACGATTTCGCACATGTTCGAGGACGGTCAAAATCACTTCAAAACCTCTTTTTTGGGTGAAAAGTTTCTTGAATACATACTTTTTACAACACTAGCGTTTTGCACGATTTCGCACATGTTCGAGAACGGTCAAAACCACTTCAATACCTCCTTTTGGGTGAAAAGTTTATGTAAAACACACTTTCAACAAGACCAGACTTTTGCACGATTTCGCACATGTTCGAGGACGGTCAAAATCACTTCAAAACCTCTTTTTTGGGTGAAAAGTTTCTTTAATACATACTTTTAACAACACTAGCGTTTTGCACGATTTCGCACATGTTCGAGAACGGCCAAAACCACTTCAAAACCTCCTTTTGGGTGAAAAGTTTCTTTAATACATACTTTTTACAACACTAGCGTTTTGCACGATTTCGCACATGTTCGAGAACGGTCAAAACCACTTCAATACCTCCTTTTGGGTGAAAAGTTTATGTAAAACACACTTTCAACAAGACCAGAGTTTTGCACGATTTCGCACATGTTCGAGGACGGTCAAAATCACTTCAAAACCTCTTTTTTGGGTGAAAAGTTTCTTTAATACATACTTTTTACAACACTAGCGTTTTGCACGATTTCGCACATGTTCGAGAACGGTCAAAACCACTTCAATACCTCCTTTTGGGTGAAAAGTTTATGTAAAACACACTTTCAACAAGACCAGAGTTTTGCACGATTTCGCACATGTTCGAGGACGGTCAAAATCACTTCAAAACCTCTTTTTTGGGTGAAAAGTTTCTTTAATACATACTTTTTACAACACTAGCGTTTTGCACGATTTCGCACATGTTCGAGAACGGTCAAAACCACTTCAATACCTCCTTTTGGGTGAAAAGTTTATGTAAAACACACTTTCAACAAGACCAGAGTTTTGCACGATTTCTCACATTTTCGAGAACGGTCAAAACCACTTCAATACCTCCTTTTGGGTGAAAAGTTTATGTAAAACACACTTTCAACAAGACCAGAGTTTTGCACGATTTCGCACATGTTCGAGGACGGTCAAAATCACTTCAAAACCTCTTTTTTGGGTGAAAAGTTTCTTGAATACATACTTTTTACAACACTAGCGTTTTGCACGATTTCGCACATGTTCGAGAACGGCCAAAACCACTTCAATACCTCCTTTTGGGTGAAAAGTTTATGTAAAACACACTTTCAACAAGACCAGAGTTTTGCACGATTTCTCACATGTTCGAGAACGGTCAAAACCACTTCAAAACCTCCTTTTGGGTGAAAAGTTTCTTGAATACATACTTTTTACAACACTAGCGTTTTGCACGATTTCGCACATGTTCGAGAACGGTCAAAACCACTTCAATACCTCCTTTTGGGTGAAAAGTTTATGTAAAACACACTTTCAACAAGACCAGAGTTTTGCACGATTTCTCACATGTTCGAGAACGGTCAAAACCACTTCAATACCTCCTTTTGGGTGAAAAGTTTATGTAAAACACACTTTCAACAAGACCAGAGTTTTGCACGATTTCTCACATTTTCGAGAACGGTCAAAACCACTTCAATACCTCCTTTTGGGTGAAAAGTTTATGTAAAACACACTTTCAACAAGACCAGACTTTTGCACGATTTCGCACATGTTCGAGGACGGTCAAAATCACTTCAAAACCTCTTTTTTGGGTGAAAAGTTTCTTGAATACATACTTTTTACAACACTAGCGTTTTGCACGATTTCGCACATGTTCGAGAACGGTCAAAACCACTTCAATACCTCCTTTTGGGTGAAAAGTTTATGTAAAACACACTTTCAACAAGACCAGACTTTTGCACGATTTCGCACATGTTCGAGGACGGTCAAAATCACTTCAAAACCTCTTTTTTGGGTGAAAAGTTTCTTTAATACATACTTTTAACAACACTAGCGTTTTGCACGATTTCGCACATGTTCGAGAACGGCCAAAACCACTTCAAAACCTCCTTTTGGGTGAAAAGTTTCTTTAATACATACTTTTAACAACACTAGCGTTTTGCACGATTTCGCACATGTTCGAGAACGGTCAAAACCACTTCAATACCTCCTTTTGGGTGAAAAGTTTATGTAAAACACACTTTCAACAAGACCAGAGTTTTGCACGATTTCGCACATGTTCGAGGACGGTCAAAATCACTTCAAAACCTCTTTTTTGGGTGAAAAGTTTATGTAAAACACACTTTCAACAAGACCAGAGTTTTGCACGATTTCGCACATGTTCGAGAACGGCCAAAACCACTTCAATACCTCCTTTTGGGTGAAAAGTTTATGTAAAACACACTTTCAACAAGACCAGAGTTTTGCACGATTTCTCACATGTTCGAGAACGGTCAAAACCACTTCAAAACCTCCTTTTGGGTGAAAAGTTTCTTTAATACATACTTTTTACAACACTAGCGTTTTGCACGATTTCGCACATGTTCGAGAACGGTCAAAACCACTTCAATACCTCCTTTTGGGTGAAAAGTTTATGTAAAACACACTTTCAACAAGACCAGAGTTTTGCACGATTTCGCACATGTTCGAGGACGGTCAAAATCACTTCAAAACCTCTTTTTTGGGTGAAAAGTTTCTTTAATACATACTTTTTACAACACTAGCGTTTTGCACGATTTCGCACATGTTCGAGAACGGTCAAAACCACTTCAATACCTCCTTTTGGGTGAAAAGTTTATGTAAAACACACTTTCAACAAGACCAGAGTTTTGCACGATTTCGCACATGTTCGAGGACGGTCAAAATCACTTCAAAACCTCTTTTTTGGGTGAAAAGTTTCTTTAATACATACTTTTTACAACACTAGCGTTTTGCACGATTTCGCACATGTTCGAGAACGGTCAAAACCACTTCAATACCTCCTTTTGGGTGAAAAGTTTATGTAAAACACACTTTCAACAAGACCAGAGTTTTGCACGATTTCTCACATGTTCGAGAACGGTCAAAACCACTTCAATACCTCCTTTTGGGTGAAAAGTTTACGTAAAACACACTTTCAACAAGACCAGAGTTTTGCACGATTTCGCACATGTTCGAGGACGGTCAAAATCACTTCAAAACCTCTTTTTTGGGTGAAAAGTTTCTTTAATACATACTTTTTACAACACTAGCGTTTTGCACGATTTCGCACATGTTCGAGAACGGCCAAAACCACTTCAATACCTCCTTTTGGGTGAAAAGTTTATGTAAAACACACTTTCAACAAGACCAGAGTTTTGCACGATTTCTCACATGTTCGAGAACGGTCAAAACCACTTCAAAACCTCCTTTTGGGTGAAAAGTTTCTTTAATACATACTTTTTACAACACTAGCGTTTTGCACGATTTCGCACATGTTCGAGAACGGTCAAAACCACTTCAATACCTCCTTTTGGGTGAAAAGTTTATGTAAAACACACTTTCAACAAGACCAGAGTTTTGCACGATTTCGCACATGTTCGAGGACGGTCAAAATCACTTCAAAACCTCTTTTTTGGGTGAAAAGTTTCTTTAATACATACTTTTTACAACACTAGCGTTTTGCACGATTTCGCACATGTTCGAGAACGGCCAAAACCACTTCAATACCTCCTTTTGGGTGAAAAGTTTATGTAAAACACACTTTCAACAAGACCAGAGTTTTGCACGATTTCTCACATGTTCGAGAACGGTCAAAACCACTTCAATACCTCCTTTTGGGTGAAAAGTATATGTAAAACACACTTTCAACAAGACCAGAGTTTTGCACGATTTCTCACATGTTCGAGAACGGTCAAAACCACTTCAATACCTCCTTTTGGGTGAAAAGTTTATGTAAAACACACTTTCAACAAGACCAGACTTTTGCACGATTTCGCACATGTTCGAGGACGGTCAAAATCACTTCAAAACCTCTTTTTTGGGTGAAAAGTTTCTTTAATACATACTTTTTACAACACTAGCGTTTTGCACGATTTCGCACATGTTCGAGAACGGTCAAAACCACTTCAATACCTCCTTTTGGGTGAAAAGTTTATGTAAAACACACTTTCAACAAGACCAGAGTTTTGCACGATTTCGCACATGTTCGAGAACGGTCAAAATCACTTCAAAACCTCTTTTTTGGGTGAAAAGTTTCTTTAATACATACTTTTAACAACTTTAGCGTTTTGCACGATTTCGCACATGTTCGAGAACGGCCAAAACCACTTCAATACCTCCTTTTGGGTGAAAAGTTTATGTAAAACACACTTTCAACAAGACCAGAGTTTTGCACGATTTCGCACATGTTCGAGGACGGTCAAAATCACTTCAAAACCTCTTTTTTGGGTGAAAAGTTTCTTGAATACATACTTTTTACAACACTAGCGTTTTGCACGATTTCGCACATGTTCGAGAACGGTCAAAACCACTTCAATACCTCCTTTTGGGTGAAAAGTTTATGTAAAACACACTTTCAACAAGACCAGAGTTTTGCACGATTTCTCACATGTTCGAGAACGGTCAAAACCACTTCAATACCTCCTTTTGGGTGAAAAGTTTATGTAAAACACACTTTCAACAAGACCAGAGTTTTGCACGATTTCTCACATTTTCGAGAACGGTCAAAACCACTTCAATACCTCCTTTTGGGTGAAAAGTTTATGTAAAACACACTTTCAACAAGACCAGACTTTTGCACGATTTCGCACATGTTCGAGGACGGTCAAAATCACTTCAAAACCTCTTTTTTGGGTGAAAAGTTTCTTGAATACATACTTTTTACAACACTAGCGTTTTGCACGATTTCGCACATGTTCGAGAACGGTCAAAACCACTTCAATACCTCCTTTTGGGTGAAAAGTTTATGTAAAACACACTTTCAACAAGACCAGACTTTTGCACGATTTCGCACATGTTCGAGGACGGTCAAAATCACTTCAAAACCTCTTTTTTGGGTGAAAAGTTTCTTTAATACATACTTTTAACAACACTAGCGTTTTGCACGATTTCGCACATGTTCGAGAACGGCCAAAACCACTTCAAAACCTCCTTTTGGGTGAAAAGTTTCTTTAATACATACTTTTAACAACACTAGCGTTTTGCACGATTTCGCACATGTTCGAGAACGGTCAAAACCACTTCAATACCTCCTTTTGGGTGAAAAGTTTATGTAAAACACACTTTCAACAAGACCAGAGTTTTGCACGATTTCGCACATGTTCGAGGACGGTCAAAATCACTTCAAAACCTCTTTTTTGGGTGAAAAGTTTATGTAAAACACACTTTCAACAAGACCAGAGTTTTGCACGATTTCGCACATGTTCGAGAACGGCCAAAACCACTTCAATACCTCCTTTTGGGTGAAAAGTTTATGTAAAACACACTTTCAACAAGACCAGAGTTTTGCACGATTTCTCACATGTTCGAGAACGGTCAAAACCACTTCAAAACCTCCTTTTGGGTGAAAAGTTTCTTTAATACATACTTTTTACAACACTAGCGTTTTGCACGATTTCGCACATGTTCGAGAACGGTCAAAACCACTTCAATACCTCCTTTTGGGTGAAAAGTTTATGTAAAACACACTTTCAACAAGACCAGAGTTTTGCACGATTTCGCACATGTTCGAGGACGGTCAAAATCACTTCAAAACCTCTTTTTTGGGTGAAAAGTTTCTTTAATACATACTTTTTACAACACTAGCGTTTTGCACGATTTCGCACATGTTCGAGAACGGTCAAAACCACTTCAATACCTCCTTTTGGGTGAAAAGTTTATGTAAAACACACTTTCAACAAGACCAGAGTTTTGCACGATTTCGCACATGTTCGAGGACGGTCAAAATCACTTCAAAACCTCTTTTTTGGGTGAAAAGTTTCTTTAATACATACTTTTTACAACACTAGCGTTTTGCACGATTTCGCACATGTTCGAGAACGGTCAAAACCACTTCAATACCTCCTTTTGGGTGAAAAGTTTATGTAAAACACACTTTCAACAAGACCAGAGTTTTGCACGATTTCTCACATGTTCGAGAACGGTCAAAACCACTTCAATACCTCCTTTTGGGTGAAAAGTTTACGTAAAACACACTTTCAACAAGACCAGAGTTTTGCACGATTTCGCACATGTTCGAGGACGGTCAAAATCACTTCAAAACCTCTTTTTTGGGTGAAAAGTTTCTTTAATACATACTTTTTACAACACTAGCGTTTTGCACGATTTCGCACATGTTCGAGAACGGCCAAAACCACTTCAATACCTCCTTTTGGGTGAAAAGTTTATGTAAAACACACTTTCAACAAGACCAGAGTTTTGCACGATTTCTCACATGTTCGAGAACGGTCAAAACCACTTCAAAACCTCCTTTTGGGTGAAAAGTTTCTTTAATACATACTTTTTACAACACTAGCGTTTTGCACGATTTCGCACATGTTCGAGAACGGTCAAAACCACTTCAATACCTCCTTTTGGGTGAAAAGTTTATGTAAAACACACTTTCAACAAGACCAGAGTTTTGCACGATTTCGCACATGTTCGAGGACGGTCAAAATCACTTCAAAACCTCTTTTTTGGGTGAAAAGTTTCTTTAATACATACTTTTTACAACACTAGCGTTTTGCACGATTTCGCACATGTTCGAGAACGGCCAAAACCACTTCAATACCTCCTTTTGGGTGAAAAGTTTATGTAAAACACACTTTCAACAAGACCAGAGTTTTGCACGATTTCTCACATGTTCGAGAACGGTCAAAACCACTTCAATACCTCCTTTTGGGTGAAAAGTATATGTAAAACACACTTTCAACAAGACCAGAGTTTTGCACGATTTCTCACATGTTCGAGAACGGTCAAAACCACTTCAATACCTCCTTTTGGGTGAAAAGTTTATGTAAAACACACTTTCAACAAGACCAGACTTTTGCACGATTTCGCACATGTTCGAGGACGGTCAAAATCACTTCAAAACCTCTTTTTTGGGTGAAAAGTTTCTTTAATACATACTTTTTACAACACTAGCGTTTTGCACGATTTCGCACATGTTCGAGAACGGTCAAAACCACTTCAATACCTCCTTTTGGGTGAAAAGTTTATGTAAAACACACTTTCAACAAGACCAGAGTTTTGCACGATTTCGCACATGTTCGAGAACGGTCAAAATCACTTCAAAACCTCTTTTTTGGGTGAAAAGTTTCTTTAATACATACTTTTAACAACTTTAGCGTTTTGCACGATTTCGCACATGTTCGAGAACGGCCAAAACCACTTCAATACCTCCTTTTGGGTGAAAAGTTTATGTAAAACACACTTTCAACAAGACCAGAGTTTTGCACGATTTCGCACATGTTCGAGGACGGTCAAAATCACTTCAAAACCTCTTTTTTGGGTGAAAAGTTTCTTGAATACATACTTTTTACAACACTAGCGTTTTGCACGATTTCGCACATGTTCGAGAACGGTCAAAACCACTTCAATACCTCCTTTTGGGTGAAAAGTTTATGTAAAACACACTTTCAACAAGACCAGAGTTTTGCACGATTTCGCACATGTTCGAGGACGGTCAAAATCACTTCAAAACCTCTTTTTTGGGTGAAAAGTTTCTTTAATACATACTTTTAACAACACTAGCGTTTTGCACGATTTCGCACATGTTCGAGAACGGCCAAAACCACTTCAAAACCTCCTTTTGGGTGAAAAGTTTCTTTAATACATACTTTTTACAACACTAGCGTTTTGCACGATTTCGCACATGTTCGAGAACGGTCAAAATCACTTCAAAACCTCTTTTTTGGGTGAAAAGTTTCTTTAATACATACTTTTTACAACACTAGCGTTTTGCACGATTTCGCACATGTTCGAGAACGGTCAAAACCACTTCAATACCTCCTTTTGGGTGAAAAGTTTATGTAAAACACACTTTCAACAAGACCAGAGTTTTGCACGATTTCTCACATGTTCGAGAACGGTCAAAACCACTTCAATACCTCCTTTTGGGTGAAAAGTTTATGTAAAACACACTTTCAACAAGACCAGAGTTTTGCACGATTTCGCACATGTTCGAGGACGGTCAAAATCACTTCAAAACCTCTTTTTTGGGTGAAAAGTTTCTTTAATACATACTTTTTACAACACTAGCGTTTTGCACGATTTCGCACATGTTCGAGAACGGCCAAAACCACTTCAATACCTCCTTTTGGGTGAAAAGTTTATGTAAAACACACTTTCAACAAGACCAGAGTTTTGCACGATTTCTCACATGTTCGAGAACGGTCAAAACCACTTCAAAACCTCCTTTTGGGTGAAAAGTTTCTTGAATACATACTTTTTACAACACTAGCGTTTTGCACGATTTCGCACATGTTCGAGAACGGTCAAAACCACTTCAATACCTCCTTTTGGGTGAAAAGTTTATGTAAAACACACTTTCAACAAGACCAGAGTTTTGCACGATTTCTCACATGTTCGAGAACGGTCAAAACCACTTCAATACCTCCTTTTGGGTGAAAAGTTTATGTAAAACACACTTTCAACAAGACCAGAGTTTTGCACGATTTCTCACATTTTCGAGAACGGTCAAAACCACTTCAATACCTCCTTTTGGGTGAAAAGTTTATGTAAAACACACTTTCAACAAGACCAGACTTTTGCACGATTTCGCACATGTTCGAGGACGGTCAAAATCACTTCAAAACCTCTTTTTTGGGTGAAAAGTTTCTTGAATACATACTTTTTACAACACTAGCGTTTTGCACGATTTCGCACATGTTCGAGAACGGTCAAAACCACTTCAATACCTCCTTTTGGGTGAAAAGTTTATGTAAAACACACTTTCAACAAGACCAGACTTTTGCACGATTTCGCACATGTTCGAGGACGGTCAAAATCACTTCAAAACCTCTTTTTTGGGTGAAAAGTTTCTTTAATACATACTTTTAACAACACTAGCGTTTTGCACGATTTCGCACATGTTCGAGAACGGCCAAAACCACTTCAAAACCTCCTTTTGGGTGAAAAGTTTCTTTAATACATACTTTTTACAACACTAGCGTTTTGCACGATTTCGCACATGTTCGAGAACGGTCAAAACCACTTCAATACCTCCTTTTGGGTGAAAAGTTTATGTAAAACACACTTTCAACAAGACCAGAGTTTTGCACGATTTCGCACATGTTCGAGGACGGTCAAAATCACTTCAAAACCTCTTTTTTGGGTGAAAAGTTTCTTTAATACATACTTTTTACAACACTAGCGTTTTGCACGATTTCGCACATGTTCGAGAACGGTCAAAACCACTTCAATACCTCCTTTTGGGTGAAAAGTTTATGTAAAACACACTTTCAACAAGACCAGAGTTTTGCACGATTTCTCACATTTTCGAGAACGGTCAAAACCACTTCAATACCTCCTTTTGGGTGAAAAGTTTATGTAAAACACACTTTCAACAAGAGCAGAGTTTTGCACGATTTCGCACATGTTCGAGGACGGTCAAAATCACTTCAAAACCTCTTTTTTGGGTGAAAAGTTTCTTGAATACATACTTTTTACAACACTAGCGTTTTGCACGATTTCGCACATGTTCGAGAACGGCCAAAACCACTTCAATACCTCCTTTTGGGTGAAAAGTTTATGTAAAACACACTTTCAACAAGACCAGAGTTTTGCACGATTTCTCACATGTTCGAGAACGGTCAAAACCACTTCAAAACCTCCTTTTGGGTGAAAAGTTTCTTGAATACATACTTTTTACAACTAGCGTTTTGCACGATTTCGCACATGTTCGAGAACGGTCAAAACCACTTCAATACCTCCTTTTGGGTGAAAAGTTTATGTAAAACACACTTTCAACAAGACCAGAGTTTTGCACGATTTCTCACATGTTCGAGAACGGTCAAAACCACTTCAATACCTCCTTTTGGGTGAAAAGTTTATGTAAAACACACTTTCAACAAGACCAGAGTTTTGCACGATTTCTCACATTTTCGAGAACGGTCAAAACCACTTCAATACCTCCTTTTGGGTGAAAAGTTTATGTAAAACACACTTTCAACAAGACCAGACTTTTGCACGATTTCGCACATGTTCGAGGACGGTCAAAATCACTTCAAAACCTCTTTTTTGGGTGAAAAGTTTCTTGAATACATACTTTTTACAACACTAGCGTTTTGCACGATTTCGCACATGTTCGAGAACGGTCAAAACCACTTCAATACCTCCTTTTGGGTGAAAAGTTTATGTAAAACACACTTTCAACAAGACCAGACTTTTGCACGATTTCGCACATGTTCGAGGACGGTCAAAATCACTTCAAAACCTCTTTTTTGGGTGAAAAGTTTCTTTAATACATACTTTTAACAACACTAGCGTTTTGCACGATTTCGCACATGTTCGAGAACGGCCAAAACCACTTCAAAACCTCCTTTTGGGTGAAAAGTTTCTTTAATACATACTTTTTACAACACTAGCGTTTTGCACGATTTCGCACATGTTCGAGAACGGTCAAAACCACTTCAATACCTCCTTTTGGGTGAAAAGTTTATGTAAAACACACTTTCAACAAGACCAGAGTTTTGCACGATTTCGCACATGTTCGAGGACGGTCAAAATCACTTCAAAACCTCTTTTTTGGGTGAAAAGTTTCTTTAATACATACTTTTTACAACACTAGCGTTTTGCACGATTTCGCACATGTTCGAGAACGGTCAAAACCACTTCAATACCTCCTTTTGGGTGAAAAGTTTATGTAAAACACACTTTCAACAAGACCAGAGTTTTGCACGATTTCGCACATGTTCGAGGACGGTCAAAATCACTTCAAAACCTCTTTTTTGGGTGAAAAGTTTCTTTAATACATACTTTTTACAACACTAGCGTTTTGCACGATTTCGCACATGTTCGAGAACGGTCAAAACCACTTCAATACCTCCTTTTGGGTGAAAAGTTTATGTAAAACACACTTTCAACAAGACCAGAGTTTTGCACGATTTCTCACATTTTCGAGAACGGTCAAAACCACTTCAATACCTCCTTTTGGGTGAAAAGTTTATGTAAAACACACTTTCAACAAGACCAGAGTTTTGCACGATTTCGCACATGTTCGAGGACGGTCAAAATCACTTCAAAACCTCTTTTTTGGGTGAAAAGTTTCTTTAATACATACTTTTTACAACACTAGCGTTTTGCACGATTTCGCACATGTTCGAGAACGGCCAAAACCACTTCAATACCTCCTTTTGGGTGAAAAGTTTATGTAAAACACACTTTCAACAAGACCAGAGTTTTGCACGATTTCTCACATGTTCGAGAACGGTCAAAACCACTTCAATACCTCCTTTTGGGTGAAAAGTTTATGTAAAACACACTTTCAACAAGACCAGAGTTTTGCACGATTTCTCACATTTTCGAGAACGGTCAAAACCACTTCAATACCTCCTTTTGGGTGAAAAGTTTATGTAAAACACACTTTCAACAAGACCAGACTTTTGCACGATTTCGCACATGTTCGAGGACGGTCAAAATCACTTCAAAACCTCTTTTTTGGGTGAAAAGTTTCTTGAATACATACTTTTTACAACACTAGCGTTTTGCACGATTTCGCACATGTTCGAGAACGGTCAAAACCACTTCAATACCTCCTTTTGGGTGAAAAGTTTATGTAAAACACACTTTCAACAAGACCAGACTTTTGCACGATTTCGCACATGTTCGAGGACGGTCAAAATCACTTCAAAACCTCTTTTTTGGGTGAAAAGTTTCTTTAATACATACTTTTAACAACACTAGCGTTTTGCACGATTTCGCACATGTTCGAGAACGGCCAAAACCACTTCAAAACCTCCTTTTGGGTGAAAAGTTTCTTTAATACATACTTTTTACAACACTAGCGTTTTGCACGATTTCGCACATGTTCGAGAACGGTCAAAACCACTTCAATACCTCCTTTTGGGTGAAAAGTTTATGTAAAACACACTTTCAACAAGACCAGAGTTTTGCACGATTTCGCACATGTTCGAGGACGGTCAAAATCACTTCAAAACCTCTTTTTTGGGTGAAAAGTTTCTTTAATACATACTTTTTACAACACTAGCGTTTTGCACGATTTCGCACATGTTCGAGAACGGTCAAAACCACTTCAATACCTCCTTTTGGGTGAAAAGTTTATGTAAAACACACTTTCAACAAGACCAGAGTTTTGCACGATTTCGCACATGTTCGAGGACGGTCAAAATCACTTCAAAACCTCTTTTTTGGGTGAAAAGTTTCTTTAATACATACTTTTTACAACACTAGCGTTTTGCACGATTTCGCACATGTTCGAGAACGGTCAAAACCACTTCAATACCTCCTTTTGGGTGAAAAGTTTATGTAAAACACACTTTCAACAAGACCAGAGTTTTGCACGATTTCTCACATTTTCGAGAACGGTCAAAACCACTTCAATACCTCCTTTTGGGTGAAAAGTTTATGTAAAACACACTTTCAACAAGACCAGAGTTTTGCACGATTTCGCACATGTTCGAGGACGGTCAAAATCACTTCAAAACCTCTTTTTTGGGTGAAAAGTTTCTTTAATACATACTTTTTACAACACTAGCGTTTTGCACGATTTCGCACATGTTCGAGAACGGCCAAAACCACTTCAATACCTCCTTTTGGGTGAAAAGTTTATGTAAAACACACTTTCAACAAGACCAGAGTTTTGCACGATTTCTCACATGTTCGAGAACGGTCAAAACCACTTCAAAACCTCCTTTTGGGTGAAAAGTTTCTTTAATACAGACTTTTTACAACACTAGCGTTTTGCACGATTTCGCACATGTTCGAGAACGGTCAAAACCACTTCAATACCTCCTTTTGGGTGAAAAGTTTATGTAAAACACACTTTCAACAAGACCAGAGTTTTGCACGATTTCTCACATGTTCGAGAACGGTCAAAACCACTTCAAAACCTCCTTTTGGGTGAAAAGTATATGTAAAACACACTTTCAACAAGACCAGAGTTTTGCACGATTTCTCACATTTTCGAGAACGGTCAAAACCACTTCAATACCTCCTTTTGGGTGAAAAGTTTATGTAAAACACACTTTCAACAAGACCAGACTTTTGCACGATTTCGCACATGTTCGAGGACGGTCAAAATCACTTCAAAACCTCTTTTTTGGGTGAAAAGTTTCTTGAATACATACTTTTTACAACACTAGCGTTTTGCACGATTTCGCACATGTTCGAGAACGGTCAAAACCACTTCAATACCTCCTTTTGGGTGAAAAGTTTATGTAAAACACACTTTCAACAAGACCAGAGTTTTGCACGATTTCGCACATGTTCGAGGACGGTCAAAATCACTTCAAAACCTCTTTTTTGGGTGAAAAGTTTCTTTAATACATACTTTTTACAACACTAGCGTTTTGCACGATTTCGCACATGTTCGAGAACGGTCAAAACCACTTCAATACCTCCTTTTGGGTGAAAAGTTTATGTAAAACACACTTTCAACAAGACCAGAGTTTTGCACGATTTCTCACATGTTCGAGAACGGTCAAAACCACTTCAATACCTCCTTTTGGGTGAAAAGTTTATGTAAAACACACTTTCAACAAGACCAGAGTTTTGCACGATTTCTCACATTTTCGAGAACGGTCAAAACCACTTCAATACCTCCTTTTGGGTGAAAAGTTTATGTAAAACACACTTTCAACAAGACCAGACTTTTGCACGATTTCGCACATGTTCGAGGACGGTCAAAATCACTTCAAAACCTCTTTTTTGGGTGAAAAGTTTCTTGAATACATACTTTTTACAACACTAGCGTTTTGCACGATTTCGCACATGTTCGAGAACGGTCAAAACCACTTCAATACCTCCTTTTGGGTGAAAAGTTTATGTAAAACACACTTTCAACAAGACCAGACTTTTGCACGATTTCGCACATGTTCGAGGACGGTCAAAATCACTTCAAAACCTCTTTTTTGGGTGAAAAGTTTCTTTAATACATACTTTTAACAACACTAGCGTTTTGCACGATTTCGCACATGTTCGAGAACGGCCAAAACCACTTCAAAACCTCCTTTTGGGTGAAAAGTTTCTTTAATACATACTTTTTACAACACTAGCGTTTTGCACGATTTCGCACATGTTCGAGAACGGTCAAAACCACTTCAATACCTCCTTTTGGGTGAAAAGTTTATGTAAAACACACTTTCAACAAGACCAGAGTTTTGCACGATTTCGCACATGTTCGAGGACGGTCAAAATCACTTCAAAACCTCTTTTTTGGGTGAAAAGTTTCTTTAATACATACTTTTTACAACACTAGCGTTTTGCACGATTTCGCACATGTTCGAGAACGGTCAAAACCACTTCAATACCTCCTTTTGGGTGAAAAGTTTATGTAAAACACACTTTCAACAAGACCAGAGTTTTGCACGATTTCTCACATTTTCGAGAACGGTCAAAACCACTTCAATACCTCCTTTTGGGTGAAAAGTTTATGTAAAACACACTTTCAACAAGAGCAGAGTTTTGCACGATTTCGCACATGTTCGAGGACGGTCAAAATCACTTCAAAACCTCTTTTTTGGGTGAAAAGTTTCTTGAATACATACTTTTTACAACACTAGCGTTTTGCACGATTTCGCACATGTTCGAGAACGGCCAAAACCACTTCAATACCTCCTTTTGGGTGAAAAGTTTATGTAAAACACACTTTCAACAAGACCAGAGTTTTGCACGATTTCTCACATGTTCGAGAACGGTCAAAACCACTTCAAAACCTCCTTTTGGGTGAAAAGTTTCTTGAATACATACTTTTTACAACACTAGCGTTTTGCACGATTTCGCACATGTTCGAGAACGGTCAAAACCACTTCAATACCTCCTTTTGGGTGAAAAGTTTATGTAAAACACACTTTCAACAAGACCAGAGTTTTGCACGATTTCTCACATGTTCGAGAACGGTCAAAACCACTTCAATACCTCCTTTTGGGTGAAAAGTTTATGTAAAACACACTTTCAACAAGACCAGAGTTTTGCACGATTTCTCACATTTTCGAGAACGGTCAAAACCACTTCAATACCTCCTTTTGGGTGAAAAGTTTATGTAAAACACACTTTCAACAAGACCAGACTTTTGCACGATTTCGCACATGTTCGAGGACGGTCAAAATCACTTCAAAACCTCTTTTTTGGGTGAAAAGTTTCTTGAATACATACTTTTTACAACACTAGCGTTTTGCACGATTTCGCACATGTTCGAGAACGGTCAAAACCACTTCAATACCTCCTTTTGGGTGAAAAGTTTATGTAAAACACACTTTCAACAAGACCAGACTTTTGCACGATTTCGCACATGTTCGAGGACGGTCAAAATCACTTCAAAACCTCTTTTTTGGGTGAAAAGTTTCTTTAATACATACTTTTAACAACACTAGCGTTTTGCACGATTTCGCACATGTTCGAGAACGGCCAAAACCACTTCAAAACCTCCTTTTGGGTGAAAAGTTTCTTTAATACATACTTTTTACAACACTAGCGTTTTGCACGATTTCACACATGTTCGAGAACGGTCAAAACCACTTCAATACCTCCTTTTGGGTGAAAAGTTTATGTAAAACACACTTTCAACAAGACCAGAGTTTTGCACGATTTCGCACATGTTCGAGGACGGTCAAAATCACTTCAAAACCTCTTTTTTGGGTGAAAAGTTTCTTTAATACATACTTTTTACAACACTAGCGTTTTGCACGATTTCGCACATGTTCGAGAACGGTCAAAACCACTTCAATACCTCCTTTTGGGTGAAAAGTTTATGTAAAACACACTTTCAACAAGACCAGAGTTTTGCACGATTTCGCACATGTTCGAGGACGGTCAAAATCACTTCAAAACCTCTTTTTTGGGTGAAAAGTTTCTTTAATACATACTTTTTACAACACTAGCGTTTTGCACGATTTCGCACATGTTCGAGAACGGTCAAAACCACTTCAATACCTCCTTTTGGGTGAAAAGTTTATGTAAAACACACTTTCAACAAGACCAGAGTTTTGCACGATTTCTCACATTTTCGAGAACGGTCAAAACCACTTCAATACCTCCTTTTGGGTGAAAAGTTTATGTAAAACACACTTTCAACAAGACCAGAGTTTTGCACGATTTCGCACATGTTCGAGGACGGTCAAAATCACTTCAAAACCTCTTTTTTGGGTGAAAAGTTTCTTTAATACATACTTTTTACAACACTAGCGTTTTGCACGATTTCGCACATGTTCGAGAACGGCCAAAACCACTTCAATACCTCCTTTTGGGTGAAAAGTTTATGTAAAACACACTTTCAACAAGACCAGAGTTTTGCACGATTTCTCACATGTTCGAGAACGGTCAAAACCACTTCAAAACCTCCTTTTGGGTGAAAAGTTTCTTTAATACAGACTTTTTACAACACTAGCGTTTTGCACGATTTCGCACATGTTCGAGAACGGTCAAAACCACTTCAATACCTCCTTTTGGGTGAAAAGTTTATGTAAAACACACTTTCAACAAGACCAGACTTTTGCACGATTTCGCACATGTTCGAGGACGGTCAAAATCACTTCAAAACCTCTTTTTTGGGTGAAAAGTTTCTTGAATACATACTTTTTACAACACTAGCGTTTTGCACGATTTCGCACATGTTCGAGAACGGTCAAAACCACTTCAATACCTCCTTTTGGGTGAAAAGTTTATGTAAAACACACTTTCAACAAGACCAGAGTTTTGCACGATTTCTCACATGTTCGAGAACGGTCAAAACCACTTCAAAACCTCCTTTTGGGTGAAAAGTATATGTAAAACACACTTTCAACAAGACCAGAGTTTTGCACGATTTCGCACATGTTCGAGGACGGTCAAAATCACTTCAAAACCTCTTTTTTGGGTGAAAAGTTTCTTTAATACATACTTTTTACAACACTAGCGTTTTGCACGATTTCGCACATGTTCGAGAACGGCCAAAACCACTTCAATACCTCCTTTTGGGTGAAAAGTTTATGTAAAACACACTTTCAACAAGACCAGAGTTTTGCACGATTTCTCACATGTTCGAGAACGGTCAAAACCACTTCAAAACCTCCTTTTGGGTGAAAAGTTTCTTTAATACAGACTTTTTACAACACTAGCGTTTTGCACGATTTCGCACATGTTCGAGAACGGTCAAAACCACTTCAATACCTCCTTTTGGGTGAAAAGTTTATGTAAAACACACTTTCAACAAGACCAGACTTTTGCACGATTTCGCACATGTTCGAGGACGGTCAAAATCACTTCAAAACCTCTTTTTTGGGTGAAAAGTTTCTTGAATACATACTTTTTACAACACTAGCGTTTTGCACGATTTCGCACATGTTCGAGAACGGTCAAAACCACTTCAATACCTCCTTTTGGGTGAAAAGTTTATGTAAAACACACTTTCAACAAGACCAGAGTTTTGCACGATTTCTCACATGTTCGAGAACGGTCAAAACCACTTCAAAACCTCCTTTTGGGTGAAAAGTATATGTAAAACACACTTTCAACAAGACCAGAGTTTTGCACGATTTCTCACATTTTCGAGAACGGTCAAAACCACTTCAATACCTCCTTTTGGGTGAAAAGTTTATGTAAAACACACTTTCAACAAGACCAGACTTTTGCACGATTTCGCACATGTTCGAGGACGGTCAAAATCACTTCAAAACCTCTTTTTTGGGTGAAAACTTTCTTGAATACATACTTTTTACAACACTAGCGTTTTGCACGATTTCGCACATGTTCGAGAACGGTCAAAACCACTTCAATACCTCCTTTTGGGTGAAAAGTTTATGTAAAACACACTTTCAACAAGACCAGAGTTTTGCACGATTTCGCACATGTTCGAGGACGGTCAAAATCACTTCAAAACCTCTTTTTTGGGTGAAAAGTTTCTTGAATACATACTTTTTACAACACTAGCGTTTTGCACGATTTCGCACATGTTCGAGAACGGTCAAAACCACTTCAATACCTCCTTTTGGGTGAAAAGTTTATGTAAAACACACTTTCAACAAGACCAGAGTTTTGCACGATTTCTCACATGTTCGAGAACGGTCAAAACCACTTCAATACCTCCTTTTGGGTGAAAAGTTTATGTAAAACACACTTTCAACAAGACCAGAGTTTTGCACGATTTCTCACATTTTCGAGAACGGTCAAAACCACTTCAATACCTCCTTTTGGGTGAAAAGTTTATGTAAAACACACTTTCAACAAGACCAGACTTTTGCACGATTTCGCACATGTTCGAGGACGGTCAAAATCACTTCAAAACCTCTTTTTTGGGTGAAAAGTTTCTTGAATACATACTTTTTACAACACTAGCGTTTTGCACGATTTCGCACATGTTCGAGAACGGTCAAAACCACTTCAATACCTCCTTTTGGGTGAAAAGTTTATGTAAAACACACTTTCAACAAGACCAGACTTTTGCACGATTTCGCACATGTTCGAGGACGGTCAAAATCACTTCAAAACTTCTTTTTTGGGTGAAAAGTTTCTTTAATACATACTTTTAACAACACTAGCGTTTTGCACGATTTCGCACATGTTCGAGAACGGCCAAAACCACTTCAAAACCTCCTTTTGGGTGAAAAGTTTCTTTAATACATACTTTTTACAACACTAGCGTTTTGCACGATTTCGCACATGTTCGAGAACGGTCAAAACCACTTCAATACCTCCTTTTGGGTGAAAAGTTTATGTAAAACACACTTTCAACAAGACCAGAGTTTTGCACGATTTCGCACATGTTCGAGGACGGTCAAAATCACTTCAAAACCTCTTTTTTGGGTGAAAAGTTTCTTTAATACATACTTTTTACAACACTAGCGTTTTGCACGATTTCGCACATGTTCGAGAACGGTCAAAACCACTTCAATACCTCCTTTTGGGTGAAAAGTTTATGTAAAACACACTTTCAACAAGACCAGAGTTTTGCACGATTTCGCACATGTTCGAGGACGGTCAAAATCACTTCAAAACCTCTTTTTTGGGTGAAAAGTTTCTTTAATACATACTTTTTACAACACTAGCGTTTTGCACGATTTCGCACATGTTCGAGAACGGTCAAAACCACTTCAATACCTCCTTTTGGGTGAAAAGTTTATGTAAAACACACTTTCAACAAGACCAGAGTTTTGCACGATTTCTCACATTTTCGAGAACGGTCAAAACCACTTCAATACCTCCTTTTGGGTGAAAAGTTTATGTAAAACACACTTTCAACAAGACCAGAGTTTTGCACGATTTCGCACATGTTCGAGGACGGTCAAAATCACTTCAAAACCTCTTTTTTGGGTGAAAAGTTTCTTGAATACATACTTTTTACAACACTAGCGTTTTGCACGATTTCGCACATGTTCGAGAACGGCCAAAACCACTTCAATACCTCCTTTTGGGTGAAAAGTTTATGTAAAACACACTTTCAACAAGACCAGAGTTTTGCACGATTTCTCACATGTTCGAGAACGGTCAAAACCACTTCAAAACCTCCTTTTGGGTGAAAAGTTTCTTGAATACATACTTTTTACAACACTAGCGTTTTGCACGATTTCGCACATGTTCGAGAACGGTCAAAACCACTTCAATACCTCCTTTTGGGTGAAAAGTTTATGTAAAACACACTTTCAACAAGACCAGAGTTTTGCACGATTTCTCACATGTTCGAGAACGGTCAAAACCACTTCAATACCTCCTTTTGGGTGAAAAGTTTATGTAAAACACACTTTCAACAAGACCAGAGTTTTGCACGATTTCTCACATTTTCGAGAACGGTCAAAACCACTTCAATACCTCCTTTTGGGTGAAAAGTTTATGTAAAACACACTTTCAACAAGACCAGACTTTTGCACGATTTCGCACATGTTCGAGGACGGTCAAAATCACTTCAAAACCTCTTTTTTGGGTGAAAAGTTTCTTGAATACATACTTTTTACAACACTAGCGTTTTGCACGATTTCGCACATGTTCGAGAACGGTCAAAACCACTTCAATACCTCCTTTTGGGTGAAAAGTTTATGTAAAACACACTTTCAACAAGACCAGACTTTTGCACGATTTCGCACATGTTCGAGGACGGTCAAAATCACTTCAAAACCTCTTTTTTGGGTGAAAAGTTTCTTTAATACATACTTTTAACAACACTAGCGTTTTGCACGATTTCGCACATGTTCGAGAACGGCCAAAACCACTTCAAAACCTCCTTTTGGGTGAAAAGTTTCTTTAATACATACTTTTTACAACACTAGCGTTTTGCACGATTTCGCACATGTTCGAGAACGGTCAAAACCACTTCAATACCTCCTTTTGGGTGAAAAGTTTATGTAAAACACACTTTCAACAAGACCAGAGTTTTGCACGATTTCGCACATGTTCGAGGACGGTCAAAATCACTTCAAAACCTCTTTTTTGGGTGAAAAGTTTCTTTAATACATACTTTTTACAACACTAGCGTTTTGCACGATTTCGCACATGTTCGAGAACGGTCAAAACCACTTCAATACCTCCTTTTGGGTGAAAAGTTTATGTAAAACACACTTTCAACAAGACCAGAGTTTTGCACGATTTCGCACATGTTCGAGGACGGTCAAAATCACTTCAAAACCTCTTTTTTGGGTGAAAAGTTTCTTTAATACATACTTTTTACAACACTAGCGTTTTGCACGATTTCGCACATGTTCGAGAACGGTCAAAACCACTTCAATACCTCCTTTTGGGTGAAAAGTTTATGTAAAACACACTTTCAACAAGACCAGAGTTTTGCACGATTTCTCACATTTTCGAGAACGGTCAAAACCACTTCAATACCTCCTTTTGGGTGAAAAGTTTATGTAAAACACACTTTCAACAAGACCAGAGTTTTGCACGATTTCGCACATGTTCGAGGACGGTCAAAATCACTTCAAAACCTCTTTTTTGGGTGAAAAGTTTCTTTAATACATACTTTTTACAACACTAGCGTTTTGCACGATTTCGCACATGTTCGAGAACGGCCAAAACCACTTCAATACCTCCTTTTGGGTGAAAAGTTTATGTAAAACACACTTTCAACAAGACCAGAGTTTTGCACGATTTCTCACATGTTCGAGAACGGTCAAAACCACTTCAAAACCTCCTTTTGGGTGAAAAGTTTCTTTAATACAGACTTTTTACAACACTAGCGTTTTGCACGATTTCGCACATGTTCGAGAACGGTCAAAACCACTTCAATACCTCCTTTTGGGTGAAAAGTTTATGTAAAACACACTTTCAACAAGACCAGACTTTTGCACGATTTCGCACATGTTCGAGGACGGTCAAAATCACTTCAAAACCTCTTTTTTGGGTGAAAAGTTTCTTTAATACATACTTTTTACAACACTAGCGTTTTGCACGATTTCGCACATGTTCGAGAACGGTCAAAACCACTTCAATACCTCCTTTTGGGTGAAAAGTTTATGTAAAACACACTTTCAACAAGACCAGAGTTTTGCACGATTTCTCACATGTTCGAGAACGGTCAAAACCACTTCAAAACCTCCTTTTGGGTGAAAAGTATATGTAAAACACACTTTCAACAAGACCAGAGTTTTGCACGATTTCTCACATTTTCGAGAACGGTCAAAACCACTTCAATACCTCCTTTTGGGTGAAAAGTTTATGTAAAACACACTTTCAACAAGACCAGACTTTTGCACGATTTCGCACATGTTCGAGGACGGTCAAAATCACTTCAAAACCTCTTTTTTGGGTGAAAAGTTTCTTGAATACATACTTTTTACAACACTAGCGTTTTGCACGATTTCGCACATGTTCGAGAACGGTCAAAACCACTTCAATACCTCCTTTTGGGTGAAAAGTTTATGTAAAACACACTTTCAACAAGACCAGAGTTTTGCACGATTTCGCACATGTTCGAGGACGGTCAAAATCACTTCAAAACCTCTTTTTTGGGTGAAAAGTTTCTTTAATACATACTTTTAACAACACTAGCGTTTTGCACGATTTCGCACATGTTCGAGAACGGCCAAAACCACTTCAAAACCTCCTTTTGGGTGAAAAGTTTCTTTAATACATACTTTTTACAACACTAGCGTTTTGCACGATTTCGCACATGTTCGAGAACGGTCAAAACCACTTCAATACCTCCTTTTGGGTGAAAAGTTTATGTAAAACACACTTTCAACAAGACCAGAGTTTTGCACGATTTCGCACATGTTCGAGGACGGTCAAAATCACTTCAAAACCTCTTTTTTGGGTGAAAAGTTTCTTTAATACATACTTTTTACAACACTAGCGTTTTGCACGATTTCGCACATGTTCGAGAACGGTCAAAACCACTTCAATACCTCCTTTTGGGTGAAAAGTTTATGTAAAACACACTTTCAACAAGACCAGAGTTTTGCACGATTTCGCACATGTTCGAGGACGGTCAAAATCACTTCAAAACCTCTTTTTTGGGTGAAAAGTTTCTTTAATACATACTTTTAACAACACTAGCGTTTTGCACGATTTCGCACATGTTCGAGAACGGCCAAAACCACTTCAATACCTCCTTTTGGGTGAAAAGTTTATGTAAAACACACTTTCAACAAGACCAGAGTTTTGCACGATTTCTCACATGTTCGAGAACGGTCAAAACCACTTCAAAACCTCCTTTTGGGTGAAAAGTTTCTTGAATACATACTTTTTACAACACTAGCGTTTTGCACGATTTCGCACATGTTCGAGAACGGTCAAAACCACTTCAATACCTCCTTTTGGGTGAAAAGTTTATGTAAAACACACTTTCAACAAGACCAGAGTTTTGCACGATTTCTCACATGTTCGAGAACGGTCAAAACCACTTCAATACCTCCTTTTGGGTGAAAAGTTTATGTAAAACACACTTTCAACAAGACCAGAGTTTTGCACGATTTCTCACATTTTCGAGAACGGTCAAAACCACTTCAATACCTCCTTTTGGGTGAAAAGTTTATGTAAAACACACTTTCAACAAGACCAGACTTTTGCACGATTTCGCACATGTTCGAGGACGGTCAAAATCACTTCAAAACCTCTTTTTTGGGTGAAAAGTTTCTTGAATACATACTTTTTACAACACTAGCGTTTTGCACGATTTCGCACATGTTCGAGAACGGTCAAAACCACTTCAATACCTCCTTTTGGGTGAAAAGTTTATGTAAAACACACTTTCAACAAGACCAGACTTTTGCACGATTTCGCACATGTTCGAGGACGGTCAAAATCACTTCAAAACCTCTTTTTTGGGTGAAAAGTTTCTTTAATACATACTTTTAACAACACTAGCGTTTTCCACGATTTCGCACATGTTCGAGAACGGCCAAAACCACTTCAAAACCTCCTTTTGGGTGAAAAGTTTCTTTAATACATACTTTTTACAACACTAGCGTTTTGCACGATTTCGCACATGTTCGAGAACGGTCAAAACCACTTCAATACCTCCTTTTGGGTGAAAAGTTTATGTAAAACACACTTTCAACAAGACCAGAGTTTTGCACGATTTCTCACATGTTCGAGAACGGTCAAAACCACTTCAAAACCTCCTTTTGGGTGAAAAGTTTCTTGAATACATACTTTTTACAACACTAGCGTTTTGCACGATTTCGCACATGTTCGAGAACGGTCAAAACCACTTCAATACCTCCTTTTGGGTGAAAAGTTTATGTAAAACACACTTTCAACAAGACCAGAGTTTTGCACGATTTCTCACATGTTCGAGAACGGTCAAAACCACTTCAATACCTCCTTTTGGGTGAAAAGTTTATGTAAAACACACTTTCAACAAGACCAGAGTTTTGCACGATTTCTCACATTTTCGAGAACGGTCAAAACCACTTCAATACCTCCTTTTGGGTGAAAAGTTTATGTAAAACACACTTTCAACAAGACCAGACTTTTGCACGATTTCGCACATGTTCGAGGACGGTCAAAATCACTTCAAAACCTCTTTTTTGGGTGAAAAGTTTCTTGAATACATACTTTTTACAACACTAGCGTTTTGCACGATTTCGCACATGTTCGAGAACGGTCAAAACCACTTCAATACCTCCTTTTGGGTGAAAAGTTTATGTAAAACACACTTTCAACAAGACCAGACTTTTGCACGATTTCGCACATGTTCGAGGACGGTCAAAATCACTTCAAAACCTCTTTTTTGGGTGAAAAGTTTCTTTAATACATACTTTTAACAACACTAGCGTTTTGCACGATTTCGCACATGTTCGAGAACGGCCAAAACCACTTCAAAACCTCCTTTTGGGTGAAAAGTTTCTTTAATACATACTTTTTACAACACTAGCGTTTTGCACGATTTCGCACATGTTCGAGAACGGTCAAAACCACTTCAATACCTCCTTTTGGGTGAAAAGTTTATGTAAAACACACTTTCAACAAGACCAGAGTTTTGCACGATTTCGCACATGTTCGAGGACGGTCAAAATCACTTCAAAACCTCTTTTTTGGGTGAAAAGTTTCTTTAATACATACTTTTTACAACACTAGCGTTTTGCACGATTTCGCACATGTTCGAGAACGGTCAAAACCACTTCAATACCTCCTTTTGGGTGAAAAGTTTATGTAAAACACACTTTCAACAAGACCAGAGTTTTGCACGATTTCGCACATGTTCGAGGACGGTCAAAATCACTTCAAAACCTCTTTTTTGGGTGAAAAGTTTCTTTAATACATACTTTTTACAACACTAGCGTTTTGCACGATTTCGCACATGTTCGAGAACGGTCAAAACCACTTCAATACCTCCTTTTGGGTGAAAAGTTTATGTAAAACACACTTTCAACAAGACCAGAGTTTTGCACGATTTCTCACATTTTCGAGAACGGTCAAAACCACTTCAATACCTCCTTTTGGGTGAAAAGTTTATGTAAAACACACTTTCAACAAGACCAGAGTTTTGCACGATTTCGCACATGTTCGAGGACGGTCAAAATCACTTCAAAACCTCTTTTTTGGGTGAAAAGTTTCTTTAATACATACTTTTTACAACACTAGCGTTTTGCACGATTTCGCACATGTTCGAGAACGGCCAAAACCACTTCAATACCTCCTTTTGGGTGAAAAGTTTATGTAAAACACACTTTCAACAAGACCAGAGTTTTGCACGATTTCTCACATGTTCGAGAACGGTCAAAACCACTTCAAAACCTCCTTTTGGGTGAAAAGTTTCTTTAATACAGACTTTTTACAACACTAGCGTTTTGCACGATTTCGCACATGTTCGAGAACGGTCAAAACCACTTCAATACCTCCTTTTGGGTGAAAAGTTTATGTAAAACACACTTTCAACAAGACCAGACTTTTGCACGATTTCGCACCATGTTCGAGGACGGTCAAAATCACTTCAAAACCTCTTTTTTGGGTGAAAAGTTTCTTTAATACATACTTTTTACAACACTAGCGTTTTGCACGATTTCGCACATGTTCGAGAACGGTCAAAACCACTTCAATACCTCCTTTTGGGTGAAAAGTTTATGTAAAACACACTTTCAACAAGACCAGAGTTTTGCACGATTTCTCACATTTTCGAGAACGGTCAAAACCACTTCAATACCTCCTTTTGGGTGAAAAGTTTATGTAAAACACACTTTCAACAAGAGCAGAGTTTTGCACGATTTCGCACATGTTCGAGGACGGTCAAAATCACTTCAAAACCTCTTTTTTGGGTGAAAAGTTTCTTGAATACATACTTTTTACAACACTAGCGTTTTGCACGATTTCGCACATGTTCGAGAACGGCCAAAACCACTTCAATACCTCCTTTTGGGTGAAAAGTTTATGTAAAACACACTTTCAACAAGACCAGAGTTTTGCACGATTTCTCACATGTTCGAGAACGGTCAAAACCACTTCAAAACCTCCTTTTGGGTGAAAAGTTTCTTGAATACATACTTTTTACAACACTAGCGTTTTGCACGATTTCGCACATGTTCGAGAACGGTCAAAACCACTTCAATACCTCCTTTTGGGTGAAAAGTTTATGTAAAACACACTTTCAACAAGACCAGAGTTTTGCACGATTTCTCACATGTTCGAGAACGGTCAAAACCACTTCAATACCTCCTTTTGGGTGAAAAGTTTATGTAAAACACACTTTCAACAAGACCAGAGTTTTGCACGATTTCTCACATTTTCGAGAACGGTCAAAACCACTTCAATACCTCCTTTTGGGTGAAAAGTTTATGTAAAACACACTTTCAACAAGACCAGACTTTTGCACGATTTCGCACATGTTCGAGGACGGTCAAAATCACTTCAAAACCTCTTTTTTGGGTGAAAAGTTTCTTGAATACATACTTTTTACAACACTAGCGTTTTGCACGATTTCGCACATGTTCGAGAACGGTCAAAACCACTTCAATACCTCCTTTTGGGTGAAAAGTTTATGTAAAACACACTTTCAACAAGACCAGACTTTTGCACGATTTCGCACATGTTCGAGGACGGTCAAAATCACTTCAAAACCTCTTTTTTGGGTGAAAAGTTTCTTTAATACATACTTTTAACAACACTAGCGTTTTGCACGATTTCGCACATGTTCGAGAACGGCCAAAACCACTTCAAAACCTCCTTTTGGGTGAAAAGTTTCTTTAATACATACTTTTTACAACACTAGCGTTTTGCACGATTTCGCACATGTTCGAGAACGGTCAAAACCACTTCAATACCTCCTTTTGGGTGAAAAGTTTATGTAAAACACACTTTCAACAAGACCAGAGTTTTGCACGATTTCGCACATGTTCGAGGACGGTCAAAATCACTTCAAAACCTCTTTTTTGGGTGAAAAGTTTCTTTAATACATACTTTTTACAACACTAGCGTTTTGCACGATTTCGCACATGTTCGAGAACGGTCAAAACCACTTCAATACCTCCTTTTGGGTGAAAAGTTTATGTAAAACACACTTTCAACAAGACCAGAGTTTTGCACGATTTCGCACATGTTCGAGGACGGTCAAAATCACTTCAAAACCTCTTTTTTGGGTGAAAAGTTTCTTTAATACATACTTTTTACAACACTAGCGTTTTGCACGATTTCGCACATGTTCGAGAACGGCCAAAACCACTTCAATACCTCCTTTTGGGTGAAAAGTTTATGTAAAACACACTTTCAACAAGACCAGAGTTTTGCACGATTTCTCACATGTTCGAGAACGGTCAAAACCACTTCAAAACCTCCTTTTGGGTGAAAAGTTTCTTTAATACATACTTTTTACAACACTAGCGTTTTGCACGATTTCGCACATGTTCGAGAACGGTCAAAACCACTTCAAAACCTCCTTTTGTTTGAAAAAATTCTTTAATACATACTTTTTACAACACTAGCGTTTTGCACGATTTCGCACATGTTCGAGAACGGTCAAAACCACTTCAATACCTCCTTTCGGGTGGAAAGTTTATGTAAAACACACTTTCAACAAGACCAGAGTTTTGCACGATTTCTCACATGTTCGAGAACGGTCAAAACCACTTCAATACCTCCTTCTGGGTGAAAAGTTTATGTAAAACACACTTTCAACAAGACCAGAGTTTTGCACGATTTCTCACATGTTCGAGAACGGTCAAAACCACTTCAATACCTCCTTTTGGGTGAAAAGTTTATGTAAAACACACTTTCAACAAGACCAGACTTTTGCACGATTTCGCACATGTTCGAGGACGGTCAAAATCACTTCAAAACCTCTTTTTTGGGTGAAAAGTTTCTTGAATACATACTTTTTACAACACTAGCGTTTTGCACGATTTCGCACATGTTCGAGAACGGCCAAAACCACTTCAATACATCCTTTTCGGTGAAAAGTTTATGTAAAACACACTTTCAACAAGACCAGAGTTTTGCACGATTTCTCACATGTTCGAGATCGGTCAAAACCACTTCAAAACCTCCTTTTGGGTGAAAAGTATATGTAAAACACACTTTCAACAAGACCAGAGTTTTGCACGATTTCTCACATGTTCGAGAACGGTCAAAACCACTTCAATACCTCCTTTTGGGTGAAAAGTTTATGTAAAACACACTTTCAACAAGAGCAGACTTTTGCACGATTTCGCACATGTTCGAGGACGGTCAAAATCACTTCAAAACCTCTTTTTTGGGTGAAAAGTTTCTTTAATACATACTTTTTACAACACTAGCGTTTTGCACGATTTCGCACATGTTCGAGAACGGCCAAAACCACTTCAATACCTCCTTTTGGGTGAAAAGTTTATGTAAAACACACTTTCAACAAGACCAGAGTTTTGCACGATTTCTCACATGTTCGAGAACGGTCAAAACCACTTCAAAACCTCCTTTTGGGTGAAAAGTTTCTTTAATACATACTTTTTACAACACTAGCGTTTTGCACGATTTCGCACATGTTCGAGAACGGTCAAAACCACTTCAAAACCTCCTTTTGTTTGAAAAAATTCTTTAATACATACTTTTTACAACACTAGCGTTTTGCACGATTTCGCACATGTTCGAGAACGGTCAAAACCACTTCAATACCTCCTTTCGGGTGGAAAGTTTATGTAAAACACACTTTCAACAAGACCAGAGTTTTGCACGATTTCTCACATGTTCGAGAACGGTCAAAACCACTTCAATACCTCCTTCTGGGTGAAAAGTTTATGTAAAACACACTTTCAACAAGACCAGAGTTTTGCACGATTTCTCACATGTTCGAGAACGGTCAAAACCACTTCAAAACCTCCTTTTGGGTGAAAAGTTTCTTTAATACATACTTTTTACAACACTAGCGTTTTGCACGATTTCGCACATGTTCGAGAACGGTCAAAACCACTTCAATACCTCCTTTTGGGTGAAAAGTTTATGTAAAACACACTTTCAACAAGACCAGACTTTTGCACGATTTCGCACATGTTCGAGGACGGTCAAAATCACTTCAAAACCTCTTTTTTGGGTGAAAAGTTTCTTTAATACATACTTTTTACAACACTAGCGTTTTGCACGATTTCGCACATGTTCGAGAACGGCCAAAACCACTTCAATACCTCCTTTTGGGTGAAAAGTTTATGTAAAACACACTTTCAACAAGACCAGAGTTTTGCACGATTTCTCACATGTTCGAGAACGGTCAAAACCACTTCAAAACCTCCTTTTGGGTGAAAAGTTTCTTTAATACATACTTTTTACAACACTAGCGTTTTGCACGATTTCGCACATGTTCGAGAACGGTCAAAACCACTTCAAAACCTCCTTTTGTTTGAAAAAATTCTTTAATACATACTTTTTACAACACTAGCGTTTTGCACGATTTCGCACATGTTCGAGAACGGTCAAAACCACTTCAATACCTCCTTTCGGGTGGAAAGTTTATGTAAAACACACTTTCAACAAGACCAGAGTTTTGCACGATTTCTCACATGTTCGAGAACGGTCAAAACCACTTCAATACCTCCTTCTGGGTGAAAAGTTTATGTAAAACACACTTTCAACAAGACCAGAGTTTTGCACGATTTCTCACATGTTCGAGAACGGTCAAAACCACTTCAAAACCTCCTTTTGGGTGAAAAGTTTCTTTAATACATACTTTTTACAACACTAGCGTTTTGCACGATTTCGCACATGTTCGAGAACGGTCAAAACCACTTCAATACCTCCTTTTGGGTGAAAAGTTTATGTAAAACACACTTTCAACAAGACCAGACTTTTGCACGATTTCGCACATGTTCGAGGACGGTCAAAATCACTTCAAAACCTCTTTTTTGGGTGAAAAGTTTCTTTAATACATACTTTTTACAACACTAGCGTTTTGCACGATTTCGCACATGTTCGAGAACGGCCAAAACCACTTCAATACCTCCTTTTGGGTGAAAAGTTTATGTAAAACACACTTTCAACAAGACCAGAGTTTTGCACGATTTCTCACATGTTCGAGAACGGTCAAAACCACTTCAAAACCTCCTTTTGGGTGAAAAGTTTCTTTAATACATACTTTTTACAACACTAGCGTTTTGCACGATTTCGCACATGTTCGAGAACGGTCAAAACCACTTCAACACCTCCTTTTGGGTGAAAAGTTTATGTAAAACACACTTTCAACAAGACCAGAGTTTTGCACGATTTCTCACATGTTCGAGAACGGTCAAAACCACTTCAAAACCTCTTTTTTGGGTGAAAAGTTTCTTGAATACATACGTTTTACAACACTAGCGTTTTGCACGATTTCGCACATGTTCGAGAACGGCCAAAACCACTTCAATACATCCTTTTCGGTGAAAAGTTTATGTAAAACACACTTTCAACAAGACCAGAGTTTTGCACGATTTCTCACATGTTCGAGATCGGTCAAAACCACTTCAAAACCTCCTTTTGGGTGAAAAGTATATGTAAAACACACTTTCAACAAGACCAGAGTTTTGCACGATTTCTCACATGTTCGAGAACGGTCAAAACCACTTCAATACCTCCTTTTGGGTGAAAAGTTTATGTAAAACACACTTTCAACAAGACCAGACTTTTGCACGATTTCGCACATGTTCGAGGACGGTCAAAATCACTTCAAAACCTCTTTTTTGGGTGAAAAGTTTCTTTAATACATACTTTTTACAACACTAGCGTTTTGCACGATTTCGCACATGTTCGAGAACGGCCAAAACCACTTCAATACCTCCTTTTGGGTGAAAAGTTTATGTAAAACACACTTTCAACAAGACCAGAGTTTTGCACGATTTCTCACATGTTCGAGATCGGTCAAAACCACTTCAAAACCTCCTTTTGGGTGAAAAGTTTCTTTAATACATACTTTTTACAACACTAGCGTTTTGCACGATTTCGCACATGTTCGAGAACGGTCAAAACCACTTCAACACCTCCTTTTGGGTGAAAAGTTTATGTAAAACACACTTTCAACAAGACCAGAGTTTTGCACGATTTCTCCCATGTTCCAGAACGGTCAAAACCACTTCAAAACCTCTTTTTTGGGTGAAAAGTTTCTTGAATACATACTTTTTACAACACTAGCGTTTTGCACGATTTCGCACATGTTCGAGAACGGCCAAAACCACTTCAATACATCCTTTTCGGTGAAAAGTTTATGTAAAACACACTTTCAACAAGACCAGAGTTTTGCACGATTTCTCACATGTTCGAGATCGGTCAAAACCACTTCAAAACCTCCTTTTGGGTGAAAAGTATATGTAAAACACACTTTCAACAAGACCAGAGTTTTGCACGATTTCTCACATGTTCGAGAACGGTCAAAACCACTTCAATACCTCCTTTTGGGTGAAAAGTTTATGTAAAACACACTTTCAACAAGACCAGACTTTTGCACGATTTCGCACATGTTCGAGGACGGTCAAAACCACTTCAAAACCTCCTTTTGGGTGAAAAGTATATGTAAAACACACTTTCAACAAGACCAGAGTTTTGCACGATTTCTCACATGTTCGAGAACGGTCAAAACCACTTCAAAACCTCTTTTTTGGGTGAAAAGTTTCTTTAATACATACTTTTTACAACACTAGCGTTTTGCACGATTTCGCACATGTTCGAGAACGGCCAAAACCACTTCAATACCTCCTTTTGGGTGAAAAGTTTATGTAAAACACACTTTCAACAAGACCAGAGTTTTGCACGATTTCTCACATGTTCGAGATCGGTCAAAACCACTTCAAAACCTCCTTTTGGGTGAAAAGTATATGTAAAACACACTTTCAACAAGACCAGAGTTTTGCACGATTTCTCACATGTTCGAGAACGGTCAAAACCACTTCAATACCTCCTTTTGGGTGAAAAGTTTATGTAAAACACACTTTCAACAAGACCAGACTTTTGCACGATTTCGCACATGTTCGAGGACGGTCAAAATCACTTCAAAACCTCTTTTTTGGGTGAAAAGTTTCTTTAATACATACTTTTTACAACACTAGCGTTTTGCACGATTTCGCACATGTTCGAGAACGGCCAAAACCACTTCAATACCTCCTTTTGGGTGAAAAGTTTATGTAAAACACACTTTCAACAAGACCAGAGTTTTGCACGATTTCTCACATGTTCGAGAACGGTCAAAACCACTTCAAAACCTCCTTTTGGTGAAAAGTTTCTTTAATACATACTTTTTACAACACTAGCGTTTTGCACGATTTCGCACATGTTCGAGAACGGTCAAAACCACTTCAAAACCTCCTTTTGTTTGAAAAAATTCTTTAATACATACTTTTTACAACACTAGCGTTTTGCACGATTTCGCACATGTTCGAGAACGGTCAAAACCACTTCAATACCTCCTTTCGGGTGGAAAGTTTATGTAAAACACACTTTCAACAAGACCAGAGTTTTGCACGATTTCTCACATGTTCGAGATCGGTCAAAACCACTTCAAAACCTCCTTTTGGGTGAAAAGTATATGTAAAACACACTTTCAACAAGACCAGAGTTTTGCACGATTTCTCACATGTTCGAGAACGGTCAAAACCACTTCAATACCTCCTTTTGGGTGAAAAGTTTATGTAAAACACACTTTCAACAAGACCAGACTTTTGCACGATTTCGCACATGTTCGAGGACGGTCTAAACCACTTCAAAACCTCCTTTTGGGTGAAAAGTATATGTAAAACACACTTTCAACAAGACCAGAGTTTTGCACGATTTCTCACATGTTCGAGAACGGTCAAAACCACTTCAAAACCTCTTTTTTGGGTGAAAAGTTTCTTTAATACATACTTTTTACAACACTAGCGTTTTGCACGATTTCGCACATGTTCGAGAACGGCCAAAACCACTTCAATACCTCCTTTTGGGTGAAAAGTTTATGTAAAACACACTTTCAACAAGACCAGAGTTTTGCACGATTTCTCACATGTTCGAGATCGGTCAAAACCACTTCAAAACCTCCTTTTGGGTGAAAAGTATATGTAAAACACACTTTCAACAAGACCAGAGTTTTGCACGATTTCTCACATGTTCGAGAACGGTCAAAACCACTTCAATACCTCCTTTTGGGTGAAAAGTTTATGTAAAACACACTTTCAACAAGACCAGACTTTTGCACGATTTCGCACATGTTCGAGGACGGTCAAAATCACTTCAAAACCTCTTTTTTGGGTGAAAAGTTTCTTTAATACATACTTTTTACAACACTAGCGTTTTGCACGATTTCGCACATGTTCGAGAACGGCCAAAACCACTTCAATACCTCCTTTTGGGTGAAAAGTTTATGTAAAACACACTTTCAACAAGACCAGAGTTTTGCACGATTTCTCACATGTTCGAGAACGGTCAAAACCACTTCAAAACCTCCTTTTGGGTGAAAAGTTTCTTTAATACATACTTTTTACAACACTAGCGTTTTGCACGATTTCGCACATGTTCGAGAACGGTCAAAACCACTTCAATACCTCCTTTTGTTTGAAAAAATTCTTTAATACATACTTTTTACAACACTAGCGTTTTGCACGATTTCGCACATGTTCGAGAACGGTCAAAACCACTTCAATACCTCCTTTCGGGTGGAAAGTTTATGTAAAACACACTTTCAACAAGACCAGAGTTTTGCACGATTTCTCACATGTTCGAGAACGGTCAAAACCACTTCAATACCTCCTTCTGGGTGAAAAGTTTATGTAAAACACACTTTCAACAAGACCAGAGTTTTGCACGATTTCTCACATGTTCGAGAACGGTCAAAACCACTTCAATACCTCCTTTTGGGTGAAAAGTATATGTAAAACACACTTTCAACAAGACCAGAGTTTTGCACGATTTCTCACATGTTCGAGAACGGTCAAAACCACTTCAATACCTCCTTTTGGGTGAAAAGTTTATGTAAAACACACTTTCAACAAGACCAGACTTTTGCACGATTTCGCACATGTTCGAGGACGGTCAAAATCACTTCAAAACCTCTTTTTTGGTTGAAAAGTTTCTTGAATACATACTTTTTACAACACTAGCGTTTTGCACGATTTCGCACATGTTCGAGAACGGTCAAAACCACTTCAATACCTCCTTTTGGGTGAAAAGTTTATGTAAAACACACTTTCAACAAGACCAGAGTTTTGCACGATTTCTCACATGTTCGAGAACGGTCAAAACCACTTCAATACCATCCTTTTGGGTGAAAAGTTTATGTAAAACACACTTTCAACAAGACCAGAGTTTTGCACGATTTCTCACATGTTCGAGAACGGTCAAAACCACTTCAAAGCCTCCTTTTGGGTGAAAAGTTTCTTTAATACATACTTTTTACAACACTAGCGTTTTGCACGATTTCGCACATGTTCGAGAACGGTCAAAACCACTTCAATACCCTCCTTTTGGGTGAAAAGTTTATGTAAAACACACTTTCAACAAGACCAGACTTTTGCACGATTTCGCACATGTTCGAGGACGGTCAAAATCACTTCAAAACCTCTTTTTTGGGTGAAAAGTTTCTTGAATACATACTTTTTACAACACTAGCGTTTTGCACGATTTCGCACATGTTCGAGAACGGCCAAAACCACTTCAATACCTCCTTTTGGGTGAAAAGTTTATGTAAAACACACTTTCAACAAGACCAGAGTTTTGCACGATTTCGCACATGTTCGAGAACGGCCAAAACCACTTCAATACATCCTTTTCGGTGAAAAGTTTATGTAAAACACACTTTCAACAAGACCAGAGTTTTGCACGATTTCGCACATGTTCGAGATCGGTCAAAACCACTTCAATACCTCCTTTTGGGTGAAAAGTATATGTAAAACACACTTTCAACAAGACCAGAGTTTTGCACGATTTCTCACATGTTCGAGAACGGTCAAAACCACTTCAATACCTCCTTTTGGGTGAAAAGTTTATGTAAAACACACTTTCAACAAGACCAGACTTTTGCACGATTTCGCACATGTTCGAGGACGGTCAAAACCACTTCAAAACCTCCTTTTGGGTGAAAAGTATATGTAAAACACACTTTCAACAAGACCAGAGTTTTGCACGATTTCTCACATGTTCGAGAACGGTCAAAACCACTTCAAAACCTCTTTTATGGGTGAAAAGTTTCTTTAATACATACTTTTTACAACACTAGCGTTTTGCACGATTTCGCACATGTTCGAGAACGGCCAAAACCACTTCAATACCTCCTTTTGGGTGAAAAGTTTATGTAAAAACACACTTTCAACAAGACCAGAGTTTTGCACGATTTCGCACATGTTCGAGATCGGTCAAAACCACTTCAAAACCTCCTTTTGGGTGAAAAGTATATGTAAAACACACTTTCAACAAGACCAGAGTTTTGCACGATTTCTCACATGTTCGAGAACGGTCAAAACCACTTCAATACCTCCTTTTGGGTGAAAAGTTTATGTAAAACACACTTTCAACAAGACCAGACTTTTGCACGATTTCGCACATGTTCGAGGACGGTCAAAATCACTTCAAAACCTCTTTTTTGGGTGAAAAGTTTCTTTAATACATACTTTTTACAACACTAGCGTTTTGCACGATTTCGCACATGTTCGAGAACGGCCAAAACCACTTCAATACCTCCTTTTGGGTGAAAAGTTTATGTAAAACACACTTTCAACAAGACCAGAGTTTTGCACGATTTCTCACATGTTCGAGAACGGTCAAAACCACTTCAAAACCTCCTTTTGGGTGAAAAGTTTCTTTAATACATACTTTTTACAACACTAGCGTTTTGCACGATTTCGCACATGTTCGAGAACGGTCAAAACCACTTCAAAACCTCCTTTTGTTTGAAAAAATTCTTTAATACATACTTTTTACAACACTAGCGTTTTGCACGATTTCGCACATGTTCGAGAACGGTCAAAACCACTTCAATACCTCCTTTTGTTTGAAAAAATTCTTTAATACATACTTTTTACAACACTAGCGTTTTGCACGATTTCGCACATGTTCGAGAACGGTCAAAACCACTTCAATACCTCCTTTCGGGTGGAAAGTTTATGTAAAACACACTTTCAACAAGACCAGAGTTTTGCACGATTTCTCACATGTTCGAGAACGGTCAAAACCACTTCAATACCTCCTTCTGGGTGAAAAGTTTATGTAAAACACACTTTCAACAAGACCAGAGTTTTGCACGATTTCTCACATGTTCGAGAACGGTCAAAACCACTTCAATACCTCCTTTTGGGTGAAAAGTATATGTAAAACACACTTTCAACAAGACCAGAGTTTTGCACGATTTCTCACATGTTCGAGAACGGTCAAAACCACTTCAATACCTCCTTTTGGGTGAAAAGTTTATGTAAAACACACTTTCAACAAGACCAGACTTTTGCACGATTTCGCACATGTTCGAGGACGGTCAAAACCACTTCAAAACCTCCTTTTGGGTGAAAAGTATATGTAAAACACACTTTCAACAAGACCAGAGTTTTGCACGATTTCTCACATGTTCGAGAACGGTCAAAACCACTTCAAAACCTCTTTTTTTGGG